>NW_026068263.1:50338-100953 GCF_014885135.2 Alexandromys fortis | reverse complement strand
TCTTTCAGTTTATTTATATGGTGGATTACATTAATAGATTTTCGTATGTTGAACCAGCCCTGCATCTCTGGGATAAAGCCTACTTGATCATAATGGATAATTTTTCTAATGTGTTCTTGGATACGGTTTGCCAGTATTTTGTTGAGGATTTTTGCGTCGATGTTCATGAGTGAGATTGGCCTGTAGTTCTCTTTCTTGGTTGAGTCTTTGTGTGGTTTTGGTATCAGAGTGACTGTAGCTTCATAAAAGGAATTTGGCAATGACTCTTCTGCTTCTATTTCTTCTTTTGATGACCAATTTATTGAGTTCTTTGTATATTTTGGAGATTTGTCCTCTATCTGATGTGGGTTTGGTGAAGATCTTTTCCCATTCTATAGGCTGCCATTTTGTAGTGTTGACCATGTCCTTTGCTTTACAGAAGCTTCTCAGTTTCAGGAGGTACCATTTATTGTTTCTCTCAATGTCTGTGCTACTAGAGCTATATATACTCAAAGGATGCTCAAGCATAACACAAGGACATGTGCTCAAATATGTTCATAGCAACGTTATGCATAATAGCCAGAACCTAGATGTCCTTCAGCTAAAGAATGGATAAAGAAAATGTGAAACATTTGCACAATAGAGTACTACTCAGCAGTAAAAAATAATGACATTTTGACATTTACAGATAAATAGATAGATCTAGAAAAAAAGCTACATTGAGTAAAATAACCCAGATCCAAAATGAAAAAAATATAATATGTCCTTATTCATAAGTGGATTATAGACAATAAAGCAAAGAAAAACCTACCTATGGTCCACAACTACAGAGAATCTAGACAACAAAGAGGACCCTAAGAGAGACAGACATGGATCTACATAGGAAGAAGAGAAACACAAGTTCTCCTGAGTAAATTGGAGTGTGAGAGTCATGGGAAAGGGTAGAATAAGAGAAGGGAGGAAGGCAGGTTAATGAAGAAAAATATATAGCTGAATAAAAATATTACCAATACTTTAATATTACGGCTTATATTTTACAGATAACCAATAGACAAAAAATTGGAATTTCATTCCTTTTTCTTTTATATATTTTACTGTTTAATTTGAGATACAACTAAATAAATCACTCAATATGATGTTTTCTAGATCCACCCATTTGCCTGCAAATTTCAAGATGGCATTCCTTTTTTACCACTGTGTAGCACTCCATTGTATAAATGTAACTCATTTTCCCTACCCATTCTTTAGTCGAGTAACATTTAGGTTGCTTACACATTCTGGTTATTACAAATAATGCTGCTATTAACAAAGATGAACACATGTATTTGTGGTATTTACTCAATACCTTTGGGTATATACTCAAAAGTGGTATTTCTGGGTCTTGAGGTAGGTTGTTTCCTAATTTTCTGAGAAATTGCCATATAGATATCCAAAGCAACTGTACTAGTTTGCACTCCCACTATCAATGGAGGAGTGTTCCCCTTACCCTACTTCATCTCAAGCATAACCTATCATCAGTGTTTTTGATTTTGGCCATTCTGACATTTCTCTGATGGCTAAAGAAGTTGAGAACTTCATTAAGTGTCTTTCAGCCATTTTAGATTAATCTGTTGTAATTTATCTGTTTAGGTCTATAACCCATTTTTATTGGATTATTTGTTCCTTTTGATGAATATTTTCTTGAATTCTTTCTATATTTTGGAGTTTGATGTGGGTTTGGTAACGATCTATTCCCATTCTCTAGACTGCTGCTTTCTCTTGTTAACCATGTCCTTTAATTCTTCACAGAACTTGAAAGAAATAGTACTCAACTTCATAAGAAAAGGCAAAAAACTCAGGATATCCAAAACAATACTGTATAATAAAGGAACTTCTAGAGATATCAAAATCCCTGACTTCAAACTCTACTACTGAGGTACAGTACTCTAAAAAGCCTGGTATTGACATAAAAACAGACTGGAGGACCAGTGGACTTGAATCAAAAAACACAGATATAAAACCACAAACCTATAAATATCTGATGTTTTTACAAAGACACAAAAAAATATAAAATCGAAAAAGAAAGCATATTCAGCAGATGGTGCTGGCATAACTGGATATCAATGTGTAGAAGGAAGAAAACAGATCCATAACTGTTGCCATGCATAAGCCTCAAGTACAAATAAAACAAAGACCTCAACATTAAACCAGTCACACTGAATCTCATAGATAAGAAATTGTCAATTACACTCAAATGTATTGGCACAGTAGACCATTTCCTAAATATAACTCCAGTAGCACAGATACTGACAGCAACATTTAACAAGTGTTGAAGAAACTATAAAAAATAGATTCATTGGTTAAAGAAAATGTTAAATACAACAAATTCTTAACAAAACATCCAGGAAATCTGGGACACCATGAAAAGTGCAAACCTAAGAATAATTGGGATAGAAGAAAGAAAACTCTAACTCAAAGGCACAGAAAATATATTCATCAAAATCATAGATAAAATCTTTCACACCCTAACAAATGATATGCCTATTATGGTACAAGAAGCTTACTGAACACCAAATAGACTAGACAAAAGAAAAAGACAAAAACATTCTTTGCCATTTAATAATCAAAAAGCAAAACATACTAAATAAAGAAACAATATTAGAAGCTGCAAAGAAAGAAGGTCAAGTAACTTATAAAGGTAGACCAATAAGAATTACGCCAGACATCTCAATGGAAATGTTGAAAGCCAGAAGATCCTAGACAGATGTATTGCAGGCACTAAGAGACCATGGATAAAGCTCCGGCTACCATACCAGCAAAGCCTTTAATCTACATCGATATAGAAAACAAGATATTCCCTGAAATAACCACATTTAAACAATACCTATCCACAAATCCAGCCTTACAGAAAAATACTAGAAGGAAAATTTCATTCCAAGAAAGCTAACTGTATAAATAAAAATACAACGGCAGATAACCTGATTCAGCAAACCCCAAATAAGAGAAACACACAAACACTACCAGTGAAAAATAGCAGATATTAAAAATCACGGGTCATTAATATCTTTTAATATCATTGAACTGAATTCACCAATAAAAAGAAAAAGAAAGGCTAACAGAACAGATATGAACACAGGATCTGTCCTTCTGTTGTATACAGGAAATACACCTCAACCTCAAAGACAGACATCACCTCAGAGTAAAGAATTTTGAAAAAGATCTTCTAGTCAAATGAACCTAAAAAACAATTCTAATATCTAACAAAATAGATTTTAAGCTAAAATTGATAAATCAGAAAATATTTATTAATAATAAATAAATAAACAAATGAGAAAAGACTCATCACAGGACAAACAAAACCATCAAGATGAAGTCTCAATCCTGAATATCTATGCCCCAAATACAAGAGCAACAACATAAGTAAAAGAAACATCACTAATGCTTAAACTGTACTTCAAACCCCACACCCTAATAGTAGGAGACTTCAACAATCCACCTTCCCCACTGGACATGTCAACCATACAGACACTTAACAGAGAAATAAGAGAACTAACAGATGAAATAACTCAAATGGACTTAACAGACATCTCCAAAACATTCCCCCCAAATACAAAAGAATATACCTTCTTCTCTGAAGCTCACAGAACCATCTCTAAAAATGACCACATACTCTGTAACAAAGCAAACCTCTAGAGATACAAACAAATTGTAATAACACCCTGTAGCTTATATTGGATCACCATGATTTAAAGTTAGAATTCAACAACATTAATTACAGAAATCCTACAAACTCATGGAATTGAGCACCCGTGGGTCAAGGAAGAAGTAAGAAATTAAGGACTTCCTAGAATTAAATGAAAATAAAGGAACAACATACCTAAACCTATGGGAGAAAAGTTTATAGCAGTAAGTGTCTACATAAAGAAGATGGAGAAATCTCACACTAGCAATTTAACACCACAACTGAAAGCTATAAAACAAAAAGAAGCAGACTTACCCAGGAGGAGTAGAAGTCAGGATATAATCAAATTGGGGATTAAAATCAATACAGTAGAAACCAAGGAAACAATACAAAGAATCAACGAAACAAAGAACTGATTCTTTGTTAAAACAACAACATAGACTAACCCTCATCCAAACTAATCAAAAGTCAGAGAAAGAGCAACAACCATATTTACAAAATCAGAAATGTAAAGAGGGATATAACAACAGTCACCAAGGAAATCCATAGAATCATTAGGTCATACTACAAAAACCTGTACTCCAGCAAACTAGAAAATGAAAAAAAAATGGATAATTTTCTGGATAGGCACTACATACATATTAAATCAAGATGACATGAACAATATATATATATATATATATATACATACATATGTATGTATATTTAAATTGTTTTTATTAAGCTATATATCTTTTCACCGTCCCTTCCTTTCTCTTCCCTTCCCTCCTACTGTTTCCCATGGCCCTCATGCTCCCACTATACTCAGGAGATCTTGTCTTTTCCTACATCCAATGTAGATTAGATCCATGTATGTCACTCTTAGGGTACTAGTTATTGTCTAAGTTCTCTGGGATTGTGAATTGTGGGCTGGTTTTCTTTGCTTTATGTCTAAAAAGCCACCTATGGGTGAGTACATATGATATTTGTCTTTATGGGTTTGGGTTACCTTGTACAGTATGGTATATAAAAGATCCATCCATTTGCCTGCTCATTTAATGATTTTATTATTTTTTCTGCTCTGTAGTACTCCATTGTGTAAATGCATCACATTAGTCTTAACCATTCTTCACTCTGGGGCATTTAGGTTGTTTCCAGGTTATAGAAACAATGCTGCTATGAGCATAGTTGAGCACATGTCCTTGTGGTATAATTGGGCATCCTTTGGGTATATACCCAAATGTAGTATTGCTAGGTCTTGAGGTAGGTTGTTTCATAATTTTCTGAGAAACTGTCATACTGAAATCCAAAGCAGCTGTACCAGTTTGTACTATCAGCAGAAATGGAGGAGTGTTCCCTTTACCCCACATCCTTTCCAGCATAAGTTGCCGTAAGTGTTTTTGATCTTGTCCATTGTTACAGGTATAAGATGGAAATCTCAGAGTTGCTTCGATTTACATTTTTATAATGACTAATCATGTTGATTATTTCTTTAAGTTTCTTTCTGCCATTTTAGATTCATTTGTTGATAGTTCTCTGTTTGGGCCTGTACCCCATTTTGTATTGAATTATTTGTTTTTTACTGACCAATTTCTTGAGTTCTTTGTATATTTTGGAGATCAGCCCTCTGTTTGATGTGGAGTTGGTGAAGACATTTTCCCATTCTGTAAGTACCTTTTTGTCTTATTGGCTGTGTCCTTTGCTTTGCAGAAGCTTCTCAGTTTCAAAAGATCCCATTTATTTATTGTTGTTCTCAGTGTCTGTGCTACTGGTATTATATATGGGAAGTGGTCTCTTGTGTTCATGTATTGATGGATACTTCTCTCTTTCTCTTTTATCAGGTTCAGTGTGATCAGATTTATATTGAGGTCTTTAATCCATTTGGTCTTGAATTTTGTGCATGGGGATCAAATTGCATTCTTCTACATGTTGGCATGCAGTTATTCTAGCACCATTTGTTGAAGATGCTTTCTTTTTTCCATTGTATAATTTTAGCTTCTTTGTAAAATCTCAGGTGTTAATAGATGTGTAGATTAATATCTGGGTCTTTTATTTGATTCCATTGTTCAACTGCCTTTTTTATGTCAATACCAAACAACTTTTATTACTGTAGTTCTATAATAGAGCTTGATATCAGGGACGGCAATGTCTTTAGAAGTTTCTTTATTGTACAGATTGCTTTGGCTTTTTGATTGTCCACATGAAGTCGAATATTGTTCTTTAGAGGTCTGTGAAGAAATGTGTTGGTATTTTGAAAGGTATTGCATTAAATTTGTAGATTACTTTTGGTAGGACTGTCATTTTTATAATGTTGATCCTACCTATCCAAGAGCATGGGAGATAATTCTATTTTCAGGTGTCTTCTTCAATTTTCTTTCTTCAAAGACTTAAAATTCTTGTCAAACATGTCTTTTACTTTGATTAGTGTTATTCCAAGATACTTTATGTTATTGAGATTATTGTAAATAGTAATGCTTCTCGAATTTCTTTCCCAGTTTCTTTATCATTTGTTTAGAGAGGGGTATGAAGAATGACACTTAAAAGAAATCCCTCACTAGCTCAGAATTGAGAATAATAGACAATTATTTATTTAGGGGTAGACTTACAAATCAGAATCCTCTGCTGGAATGGAGAACAGAAAACAATTCCTGTAGCAGGAAAAAAGGCTGGATGCACTTTTCATCAGCATAAATAGTAGAAGAGGCCAAGCCCAAGTGAGTGGGTAACTTAAAGGCTATTGGCTGTAGGATTTCAAACAGCATCTCCCCCTTTTGTTTAAATAAGAGAATTCTAAGTCTAATACAAAATTATATACAATAAGAACAAATATGTTCAATAATTATCCTATCCTTATGAGTGTAAGTCTTGTATAATAAATAACTTGGTCAAGTCAGGAGAGGAAACTAAGTACAACTGTCTAGTCTTCAACCCCATGGAAGAGCCAAGAAGGGAAATAATATTACTTGAGTAAGCAGAAAGTGCAATCAAGCAACTTCCAAAGTGTGCAAAAATGATGTACAGCTGGCTGCCTGGGAAATCACCCAAAGTCTTATTTGCAACATTGCAGCAACCAAATTTGACTAAGGCCTAGAGTAACTGACAGACCATTTTCAGAGGCAGGAAAATTTTCAAAACCCTCTGAAAGCATAAGTCATAAACAATCCCACACCAGTTTGGAATTATAATTAATAGAATGGTTATTTATTTAAGGGGGAAAAACGTACAGATCACTGTCCCAGACAACAGCCCTCTGTGTAATCAGGAAGGGAGCCTAGTCACCAGAAGCAGAGCTGGAAGCCAGAGAGAGAGAATTGAGGCCAGGGGTCGCTTTTTTTTTTGTTTTTGTTTTGTCTATTTTTCATTTATATTTTTTAGTTGTTGAAAAAAAATTCCACCTCCTCCCGGTTTCCCATTTCCCTCCCCCTCCTCCCACACATCGCTCCTCCCCCCACTTCCCTCCCCACTCTCCCCCTCCCCACTCCATTCCCCCTCCCTCTCAACAATGAAGAGCAGTCCAGATTCCCTGCCCTGCGGGAAGTCCAAGGTCTTCCCACTTCTACCCAGGTCCAGGAATGTGAGCATCCAAACAGGCTAGGCTCCCATAAAGCCAGTTCATGTATTAGGATCGAAACCTAGTGCCATTGTCCTTGGCTTCTCATCAGTCCTCATTGTCCGCCATGTTCAGAAAGTCCGGTTTCAGTCCATGCTTATTCAGTCCCAGTCCCTCTGGCCTTGGGGGCGAGCTCCCAATAAATCAGTTCCACTGTCACTGTGGATGGGTGCACCCCTCGTGGTCCTGACTTCCTTGTTCATGTTCTCCCTCCCGCTGCTCCTCATTTGGATCTTAAGAGCTCAGTCTGGTGCTCCAATTTGGGTCTCTGTCTGGGGTCGCTTTTTTAAAGTGAGAGAGAGAGAGAGAGAGAGAGAGAGAGAGAGAGAGAGAGAGAGAGAGAGAGAGAGAGAGATACCATGCCCCAATGGGCTGGTATCTCAGCAGCTATTGGCTGAAGGAGAGGAAGGAGCTCCCGCAACAACCCTCTTACCCTATCTTGGCAATATTTGACAATATTTCCTTTGTGTCCCGCTTATCTATTTTCTGATACTATGTACCTTATCAGTGGTTGAGGCATGGGCAGTTCCTTGCCCAAAGGCCAGGTTTGCCAAGAAGAAAACAAGCTCCAAGTGGAGTGTCTTCAGTGCTCAACATTTCTCAGGAATATATTGGTACAGCCAGTAATCTTTGAAGTTTCCAGGAAGAAGTTGGGGCCCCTCAACAACAACTCCACCTGGTTGATCATGATGCTGATAGCGCTTCTATAAGACCTGTTTTTGGGTACCAGCTGCTCAAGGTGGTTCCAACTTGGTTAGCTGAAATGGTGCACTTTTTTTTTTTTACAATGTTCCAGCCAGAACTTCAAATAGGAACTTCAGAAAAACCAACCAAATACTCAGAGACTATTTGCAATTATATCAGACAGTAAACTTGGAACTTAACCATCATTTTACTTTCACAGGATCCCATAGAAAGAACAATGTCCCCATGACAGCTGGAAGTAATTCTAGACCATGATGTGCCTTCTCCCAACAAAGTTTATCTTCAGGGTTAGGGACATCATTTAGGGATTGATTATAATTGGTATAGGGTTGGTGGTTGTGGGGTAATTTTATAGGCTCAGGGATCTCTTTGGGAAAAAATGGGAAATATTGGATGGGATAATATATTAGCATGAGCTTACTCAAACTAATAATAAGAGTGAGTAATAGAGTGACTACTTGTGAGTTATAATTTATAGGCAATTATATTGGTATAGATTCTTGTATATTAATACAAAGTTAAATTATATTGAATATTGTATGTATTCATGTTTCTACCACTGCTTAAAACTTTTTATATATTGTTATAATTATCATATTTCAATATACATTTCTACCTCTGATCAAGATACTTATACATTGTTTACATTTTGAGGTCATTGTCTTCACTTGTTGCACAGCTGCTTATTGTATAATATTCTAATAGGAAGTCTCATTCTTTAAGTTATATATTAAGTATTAAGAAATATATATCAGTAGTTATCTATGTTTTTCATACTTATAGTTAGACTATCAGGTTCTTTAGATGCATAAAAATTATATTCTGAATAGATAGATAATCTTCAACCACTTCAAAAAGATGCAGAATATGGAATCTAAATAATTTAGTGTTCTGTTGAACTGAGACACAATTGCTCCTGGCAGCACCATTCTATTCCCAAGAGAATGTTAACCACTGAAGACACTCCACTTGGAGCGTGTTTTCTTCTTGGCAATCCTGGCCTTTGGGCAAGGAACTGCCCATGTCTCAACCACTGACAAAGCACATGGTATCCAGAAACAGATAAGCAGGACTGTCAAATCTTGCCAAGACAGGCTAAGAGGGTTTTGAAAATTTTCCTGCCTCTGAAAATGGTCTGTCAGTTACTCTAGACCTTATCAAAAGTTGGTTGCTTCAATGTTGCAAATGAGACTTTGGGTGATTGCCCAGGTAGCCATTTGTTTCTGTCATTTTTTGCACATTTTGAAAGTTGCTTGTTTGCACTTCTTACTCAAGTAATATTATTTCCCTTCTCAGATCTTCAATGGGGTTGAAGACTAGATAGTTTTAGTTGCTTTCCTCTCATGACTTGGGCAAATTATTTATTATACAAGACTTAAACTCATTAGGATAAGATAATGTTTGAATATATTTGTTTTTATTATATATTATTTTGTATTGGGCTTAGAAATCTCTTACTTAAACAAAAGGGGGAGTTGCTGCAGGAAGTCTTACAGCCAGTGGTTACCTGCTCACTAGGCCGTGCTCCTCTTATACTGTTTATGCCAATGTAGAGTATGAGTCAGGATCTTTTCCGGTTGTGGGATTTGCTTTCTGATCTCCTTTTCAGCAGAGGATTCTGATTTGTGAGTCTACCTTTAAATAAATAGCTGTCTATTTCTCAATTCTGAGCTAGTGTGGGATATCTTTTAAGCATCCTTCTCTATCTTCTTTGATCAATTTTAGCTGAAGTCTATTTTGTTAGATATTAAAATAGCCACACCAGTTTGCTTCTTAGGTCCATTTGGTTGGAGAGTCTCTTCCCAATCATTCACTCTGAGAGGTTTAAGTCCATTAAACCTCCCAGGGTCCAGAAAGTTTCACTGTGGCAGGGCCTGGAGTTCACCCACACCCAGACCTGTCTGTCTGGGCAGGGCATGCTACCTTCCTGTTCAGTGCCTATTTTCTTTAGAAATTTCTATGGGGTGTTTTAGCAAGTAATTTTGCGGGATTGACTCTATGTAAATTTGACTATTAGAACAAAGAATGAATGTTATTGCTCTACGGCCTCATGGTTTGGGGAAATAGAGAGATCATTCTGTTACCTATGCAGGATAAGTGACCCTGCTGAGATGTTTTGGGACTGAATCCCATTGTGAAAGGAGACTCATGGCCTCACAAAGTTTGTATAGATAGATATGAGAGTGATTTTCCAAAAGCCAAGTGTTCCTTTAGCTCTGAAGAATGGGTTATCCCATGTGGATATGTAAGTATATACTTCCCTTGGTTTTGTCTATTGGTCTGTCACCTATACATTTACTATATAATCTTGTAGGCTCACAGAGTGACTTCCATTTAGTGCCCGACTTTGACAACTCTCTTTTTTAAATTAATTAACTAACTTTAAAAAACTATTTTTTCTCATTTTACATATCAATCTCAGTTGCTACTCCCTCCCGTCCTCCTGCTCTCTCCACCTTCTCCATCTATCCCACCCAAATCTACTCTTCAGAGAGGGTAAGACTTACCATGGGGAGTCAACAAAGTTTAACACATAGCTTTGAGATAGAGTCAAGGCCGTTCCCACTATATCTGTGCTGAGCAAGGTATCCCTCCAAAGATAATGAGTTCCAAAAATTAAGTACAAGCAGTAGGCATAAATCTTGGTCTCACTGCCAGTGGCCCCACAGTCTGCCCTAGTCATATAACTGTCACCCATATTCAAAGGGCCTAGTTTGGATGTATGCTTGTTCCTTCACTGTTTTGTTGGAGTCAGTGTGCTCACATTAGCTTAAGTAAGCTGTTTCAGTAGGGATTCCCATCATGGTCTTTACCTCTTTTCTTGTATTCTCACTATTCCCATTCTTTGCATGGACTTTGGATCTCAGCTCAGGACTCCACTGTGGATCCTTTCTTCTGCTTTATCAGTTGCTGGATGAAGGTTCTCTGATATTTAAGATAGTCTCAATCTGACTACAGGGAAAAGCCAGTTCAGGCACTGTCTCCACTATTGCTTAAGTCCTAGTTAGGGTCATTCTTGTGGATTCTTGGAAATTTCTCTAATTCCAGGTTTCTTGATAGTCCCATAATGGCTCCTTCAATCAAGATGTCTCTTTCCTTACACTCAGTCTCTGTCCTTCCCTCATCTTGACAATCCCATTCCCTCAAGTTCTCCTCCCCTCCTCTTCCCTTCTCGCCCTCCCTTCTCCCCTCATCCCCATGCTCCCAATTTTCCCAGGAGATCTTGTCTATTTCTTTTCCCCAGGGGGATCTATACATGTTTCTTTTAGGGTTCTACTTGTTACTTAGCTTCTCTCGGATTGTGGACTATAAGCTCATTATCCTTTGTTTTACAGCTAGTATCCACATATGAGTGAGTCCATATGATGCTCATCTTTCTAGATCTAGATTACCTCACTCAGGATGATTTTTTTCTAGTTCTATCACTTGCATGCAAATTTCAAGCTGTCATTGTTTTTGCCACTGAGTAATGTTCCATTTTCCGAGGACTCACTTTGATTGTGGAGGGAGATTCTATAACCCATTCATTCATGTGTTCTTCATGACCTAAAGGTAGAACCATGTGGACAATCCATTTTGAATGCCTGCTTAGGGTAGATCCTGGCCATTTGTAGAAGTCTTCCTTTCTTGTTGCCTTTTAAGAGAATAAAATTCTTTGGGCCTTTCTTTTTGAAAATTTGGAAGCTTAGTTATGTGTTCATCTAAAGACACCTCCTTCATTTATTCCATTTCACAACAGATTTCTGTTTATCTCTTTCATCAGGATCTTTGGCTCCAAGATGAAATGTTCTGGTGCTTGTTTTCTTCCTAAACTGTACATTTTGTATTTCTTTTTCTTTGCTGGTCATTTTTTCATTGGAGACCTGCATAAGAGTTGTTACAAATAACCATATGACAATAAATCTTATGGTGTATTTAAATAGCCTCCCCCAAGGAAGTTAGCCTATTACTATTCAATTTAACATTAGATAGATTCTTTGGACAAAGAAGCAAAGCAACCACATTCTTTGCCAAAATATAATAAGAATGTGTCTCTAGACCAACTGCTGATATTGATCCCCCCTGAAATATTTTGATCTCAGCACTATTGTCTTCCAAGCTCCTACTTGAATGACCTCTAAGCCTCCTGACAACATTGAATCATGTTCCTAGTTCATAGTTAATGTTTTTCATGTTCCTCCAAAAACAGCAAGTTAAAGCCTATCACAACAATAGCTGATTCTCTGGTATCAACTTCTGTCTTAGTTTTTTTTTACCTTTTCTGTGATAAGACACTATGATCAAAGCAACTTTTAAGGGAAAAGGTTTACTTTTGGGCTTATAGTTTCAGAGGTTTAGAATCTATTATGGTAGAGCAAAGTAATGAAAAGTTGAGAACTTACATCCGATCAGTAAGTATGTGGTGAGGGGTGGAGACTGGGAATGATGAGAGGCTTTTGAAACCAAAGCCAAACCCTAGTGACACACCTGTTCTAAATAATTCCCAAAGACTTTTATTAACTGGGTACCAACTATTCAAACAAATAAGCCTGTGGGGGTCAGAATAATTCAAACCACCAAACAGTTTTGGAGCAGTAATGTGAAACAGTGTTTTATGAATATAGTGCATGAATATTCCATTCATGCACTCTCTGCAAGGCATTTCCAAAATGCCTGTCATCATTTCATATTATGAAGTCCCCATGCTTCCCTTAGGAATACAGGCAGTTAATGCATTCTGGGACAAATGTGTGACATTTTCTTTGATGATATAGTTGCTTGTAAGCTGCCTTGTTCCAGTAAATAACTTTCTACTTATGCCATGTGAGATACCAAAATTCAACTCTGCTTGATCCCAAAAGGGACCAGAAAATAGAACATTACATGTTGGAAATAATGGTTTCAAGTGCAGAAAGAAATGATCAAAGAGGTAAGGAAAAGAGTTGGAGAATGACCAAAGTTCTTATATAAATAAAGTACATTGTCAAAGGATAAATTAAGTTCATGAAAAATTTCAAAGAAAGAAGTTATATTTTCCCAGAGTGTCTCTCACAGATTTTTAATATATAAAGAAAAATGATATGCCTAAAATGTTTGAACTAACTCAATAAAGATGTAAGATAAAAACCAGTTTTCATGTACCAGTGTTTTGCATAGAATAAAATTGAAACCTCTTATATAGAAATAAAAATAATTGAATGTTTAATATTTGTATGTTCATATTTATTGTATATATTTATGAAATTATTAAACAAATACAAATTATATATGTATATATATATATATAAACATTAACATGTCCTCATCATCAACATCCCAATTCTCTGCATCTGAGGACCTACATGGAACCCACTTCCCAGTGCCTTAGAACCTCCACAGGTTAGAGGCCACATCTTTTGCTATAATCTCAACATCTTAGGATCCTTATGGCATTCACCTATAGCATCTCAGGTACTGGGGCACAAGTGCTTCTCTGGTCAGAGGCCATATTTCCAGCAATATAGGCATCTAATCTTTAGTTTCTCAGAACCTGAGTAAAACTTGCTACCCAGTTTGCAGATTATATTGTACACTTTCTGAAACCCTAACACTTAGTGTCTCAGAGTACCATTCCCAGACCTATGACTTACACAAGAACACTAATCATACTGTAATATAACCTGTGAGTAATTCCTACTTGTCTCTGACATGGCCAATCTTGTTCAGAACCGTAGCCTCTGCTTTGTCTATATCTTCCAGGAGCTTGTCTCTTCCTCAGGAGAGAGGCTATCAATTCTGAATCCCAACTTCTTATATCTAAGCATCTTCCTGGGGAAGCAATCTTTTCCTCAAGTCTAATAATATGTCACATCAGCCATGCAAGCTACCCCTCTCTGAGTGTCTTCTAATGATATCAGAAGTAATATTTTATCTAGCCAAACTGCAACCACTTCAGCTACTGCACACAAAAGTCAGTGCTGAATATTATTGAGACTGAACTTCAAGTATTATTAAGCTGATCAGATCAGTTGGAATAACATCAAGTAGAGAACCAAACACTCACTCAATGCATATGAATTAAAAAACTCATACCAAAAGCCATAAAAAATGGAAATAAGTTCTGATATAAAAATACAGAAAATAAAATTTCAAGATAAGCATATCACCTCTGAAAATTAGCAATTACATAATAATGATTTCCAATGAGAACAACTTAGGTGAAATTCAAAGAATTCAAAATTATAAATATTTTCAAAGATATAAACATGATACTATAGTGAATTCCAAATTAATTTTTATTGCATTCTTCCCTTCCTTCCTCCAGTGTGGGTGTGCATGTATGTGTGATGGCAAAAGTGTGCAGATCACAGAATAATTTGGGGTAGTCTGAACTATTCATTTATGTAGGTCCTACATATTGAACTCATGTTTTTGAGCAATTCTACAAGCTCTCAATTTAAAATCAATGAGAATTTTTAAAACAAAAACAAAATGAAACAGACAAAAAACTGTACTACCTTTAACCAAGTTAAAAATATTGAAGACTTTCTAAAAAAGGTGAATGAGTATGGAAGCAACCGAGGGAAACACACATGAATCAAAAAAGAAATGGTGCTTTGTGAACATGAAATAATAAAAGCATTTTTAGCATATAAATAGGATGTTAAAATCAACAACATTTATCTCAGAACCTACAATGCATACATATTTATTTGGTCATTGCTTCGTTAGGGACAAGAACCTGCT
This sequence comes from Alexandromys fortis, assembly GCF_014885135.2. Classification (NCBI taxonomy): domain Eukaryota; kingdom Metazoa; phylum Chordata; class Mammalia; order Rodentia; family Cricetidae; genus Alexandromys; species Alexandromys fortis. The sequence goes on along the minus strand of NW_026068263.1, from coordinate 86,314 downwards.
CTAAGGAGTCTTACCAGAGCCCCCATCACATCTTTGTTCCTCAGACTGTAGATGAAGGGGTTGAGCATGGGGGTGACCACAGTGTACATTACTGAGGCTACAATGCTTCCTTGAGAAGAATGGGTCCCAGCAGAACTGAGGTAAACCCCAAGTGCTGTTCCATAAAATAAGCAGACCACACAGAGGTGAGACCCACACGTTGAAAAGGCTTTAGACTTGCTTATTGCAGAAGACATCTTCAATAAGGCAGAGACAATATGAGAATAAGAAAAGATGATGCCAGTGACAGGAAACACGCAGAATAAGGCAGTACCTATATACAACAAGATATTATTGATGAGAGTATCAGAGTTTGCTACCCTGAGAACCTGAGCTAATTCACAGAAGAAATGTGGGATTTCTGTACCCATGGAGAAGGTCAGTTGCTTCATTAGTAGGCTATGAAGCATGGACACTGGTAAAATGATGATCCAGCACATCAGAACAAGGAAGCCACAGAAGTGAGGGTTCATGATGACCGTGTAGTTTAAGGGGTGACAGATGGCCACAAATCGGTCAAAGGCCATTACAGTCAGTAGGAAATTATCCATTCCTGCAAAAACCATAAAAAAATATACTTGAGTGAGGCACTGTATGTAGGTGATATTTCTGTTCTTTGTTTGGATGCTCACCAGCATCTTTGGGATAGTGGTAGAGGTAAAACAGATGTCAACAAAGGATAGGTTGGTAAGGAAGAAGTACATGGGAGTGTGGAGGTGGGAGTCAGAGCTGACAGCCAGAATGATGAGCAGGTTCCCAAGCACTGTGACTAGATACATCAACAAAAAGATGCCAAAGAGAATAGGCTGCAATTTGGGATCACCTGAGAGGCCCAGTAGGAGGAACTGTAATACATCTGTGTGGTTTTCTTTTCCCATTCCTGAGGGTTTTCTCTTTGACAAACAGGCAAATGTTCAGAAATCATCCATATTGCCATCAGTCCCACATGACTTTACACTCTCATCTTTGGATGGTTGTTCTTAAGCCTTCAGCATCCTTCCCATCACCATGATGTCCTTAGTGAATAACAATCTCATTTCACTTTAAATGTTTATAAGGCTTCAAAAATTTTAGTTTATCAGAAAACTGTCATTATAAAACCACTCAATTATTTAAACTCCCTCTTGGCTTATCAATATGTATTAACTGTAGAATGGTCACAAGACATTTGTTCCAGAATGACCGTAGAATTTCCTTGTTTCTAAAGTCCTGTAATAAATAACATATGCATTTTAACCCAATCAATATTTATTTTCTAAATTTATAATTATTTGTATTTTAATAATGAGCAAATATTATTCCCTTTATAAATATTAGTCCTATTAGATTTATTTCAGATTTTAAAATGACTATCTACAATAAGAATATCAACAAATGATATGTCATTGCTATTATTATTCTCTTTTATGATATGTATTTTATATATATAATTCTTTCAAATATCAGAATGGAGCTTGGTTTAAAAACTGAATTCTCAGCTCAAATATCTAGGAACAATATTTTAGTTTACCAAATCACCATTTATGTGATTCTGAGACAGTTATTTAAACCCACTTAGCTACAAATACTTTTACATCTTGATATTTACTACATAAGACTGAAAGGAGAAATTAAATGAGGTTACAATTTATTTGTTCTATTGTGGTTCCTGTCATATGCAGTTGACATTCCAAAAAATATTAACTTTTCTTCTGAGGATGCAATAATTCTGTACTATAGGACTATTTAGCAATATCTGTTTAAACTTGAACATCCATAAAAGATGGAATTCTGATGGTTATAAAATACAACCATTATTTTGAATGGGTGCAACTTTTTTGATCAGTGAACCTATGTTCTTTTAGTCAGAGAATGTCAATGTGTGTTCTTCCAAGATATATAAAAAGTAATGTGGGCTGCATGGAAGAGAGGGAGGAAGAATTATACATGCCTGGGAGTGAGGAAAGTTGTCACAAGGGAACCCACAGAGACAACTAACCTGGGTTCAGGGGAGCTCACAGATATTGGACCAACAGTGAAGGAGCCCGCTTGGGACTTACTTAGGCACTCTACATGTGTGTAACAGTAGTATAGCTTGATCTACTTGTGGAACCCCTTGAAATGGGAGTGGGGCATGTCCCTGATGCTTTGGCAAGCTTTTGGGAACCTATTCCTAATCCTGGGCTGCCTAACAAAGACTTAATATAAGAAGAGGATATTTATCTTACCTCAGTTTGATAAGCCATGCTTTGTTGACATCCATGGGAGGTCTGGCCCTTTCTGAACAGAAACAGAGGAGTGGACTGGTGGGGGCAGAGGGGAAATGGGGAGAGAGAATGGGAGAGGAAATTCTGGAATAAATGTAATTAAAAGAAGAAGAAAAAAGGGAAAAAATAATACAAAACCATTGAATTAAAATGAAATTTAATATAATATAAATATATATATGAGAGGGTATGCTCATATTGTCATGTCCATGATAGGCAGTTTTTTAAGTTAGTACAATCAAGGGATAAAACAAGTATTTGATTAAATCAACCAAGATTTCTAAAGTAAATTATTTTAAAATATTAAGATAATAAATATGATTATTGAAAGTAAACATTTTCATGATATAAGTCATTATTATCAATATCTACTTAAATTTATCTAAGTGATAAATCAATATTGAATATTAAGTTATTGCATAAAGGTGGGTAGGAAAGGTTTATCTTAAATACAAATGTTTCAGCAGAGAGAAGAATGGTGGGTAACTGCTAATCTAAGAGGTAAGGAACAAAGAAACATTCACAGCAGAGAGAAGGGTACAGACACTTGTTGTATCAGATTCCAGGAAGTGACTGATGAAGAGCAGATGGCAGAGTCAAGAAGAATACAATGCATGAAGCAAAGTAAAGACATCCCTTTATTCTTCCTTAATGTCATCATCAAACTGGTAAATTCAAATTCACCTTCTGTTCAGAATTTATGACAGTTTTCTCTCATCATTTACCTTTTCAAAGACTCAAATGTATCCTGAAATGTAAATGCTGAACAAATAAAATTTTTGAAATCATAATAATGATGTGCACCTAATGTCAATTATGTAACAAAAATTAGAATCCAACCTCATCATGACTATCCCTCAATACAGATACAAACTGGGTAGTATAAACTATATCCCTGTCAAATTTTAAAATAAGGACACGATGAGAAGTTAATAGCAATTTTAGAAATGATAGTCCAATTAACATAAGGGTGTTAGTAAACAGAGTTTCCATAGCAATTTGTTATAACAACAATTGCGAAAGAAAATGTGGTTGAAAAAGTTTACAGCCATACTCATTGTTAGATGCTAAAGGTGGAGTATATCAACCACCAAACAACCAAGACAATTTCCTAATCCAATAAGTAATGATTATTTTCAAACCACAGTCTGGAACATATTAACACGCTAGCATATCTGCGGCAAATCCATTAGCATGTCAATTTATTCTCCCCCAATCTCCATCCTATTTTTCTGAACACTTAAAGGATTATTTTAAAAGAAAGGGATTAGACAACTTATATGTAAAACACTAATTACAACTAAAAGTAACAGGTGATATTGAAATTCAAGTAATCAGGAAAAAATAGGTAACAGAACAGAAAAATTAAGTACGATAAAATTGACAATACCTGGTGCATAAGAAATTTTGATGAGTTGTTAATGAATAAATAATTGGATGCAGAATGTCTGGAAGGAGAGCACATGGGAAGAAATGTTAAAGAAGAACTGGAGACTATACAAAATTCTCTTTTTTAAGTAAAGTTGTGGAACTTTTATGTTTAAATTATTTACTTTATCTTTTGACATTATAGCATAATTACATCATTTATCCCATCATTTTTCTTCCTTTAAACCCTCCTATGTAACACTCCTTATTCTTTTTTCACTAATTATTGTTTTACACACACACAAACACACAAACGTTTCTAAATGTATAAATACAATCTATTCAGTCTATGTACTATTACTTATATGCATGATTTCAGGACTGATTATTCGGTGTTGGATAGCCAATTTGAGTGTTCATCCCTGAGGAAGACTATTTCTTCTGATTTCAGAATTTCTTAATTGCCTGTAGCTTTTAACATCTTTTTACCACTTCTCCCAGATCCTCCTCACTTCCTTGTAAATTCAACTTCATGTTTATTTTCTCTCTATCTCTCAAAATCTCTCCCAAACCAAATAAAATCCAAAGCCACAATCAAAACAGAGAAATTGAAAAACAGAAAGTCAGTAGGCTCAAACCAAACAAACAGAAAATTCCCCCAAAAAACAAAAGTACACACACACACTCATACCCAGTATAATTATGTGTTAGTCAACTTCTGGAAAAAAATTACTTTTCTTTATATGAGGCTCCATATTCCAAAGAGTGAGATAAAGAAATAGAGTAGGAACAGAGAAAGAACCAAAACTGCGAAAACTAGTGTTATTTCAAAATACAGAATTCATTTCCAGAGAAAAAGCTGTTGCATTCTCATTATTATTATTCCATAGACAAAGCTAAATTTTTTAATATCACTAGTGCGACTGTCTACCTCTAAATTCACTGTCTTGACCAAGATATACAGATTCTCTCATATGTCTGTCACTAATTTTTTCTATTTCCATAACCTGTTCCAAGCAAACACACATGGATTATTAAGAGTCTAGAATAATGTAATTGTAGATGAAGGACAATGACATGGTTGAAGCTTCTATCATTTAAATCACTTAATTACCAGAGCTCCTCATTAAATAAATAAATTGTTCTATTTCTTTTCCAGATCCCAACACTTTAGTTTTCCCTGAGGGAAAAAAAAATTGCAGAGAGGAAAATTTTCAGTTGATTTTATATTCAGTTGAACATTAACCAGGAGGCATAAACATTTCTTCTGAGCGAAGGTTATTTCAAAAGTTACAAGGAGTCTCCTATCAGAGTATTAATTTGTATGAGGATCCTGGAGATGATCTCTCTTTGATAACTGGGTAGAATTTTGGAGATGGGATTGATTTTTGTTTGTCCACAATGTTATGTTACTGATGACAGCTTATGCTGGAGAGGTTGTGGGGTAAAGGGAACATTCCTGCATTGCTGCTGGGAGTGCAAGCTGGTACAGCCCCTTTGAATGTCAGCATGGCAATTTCTCAGAGAATTAGGAAACAGCCTTCCTCAAGACTGAGTAATACCACTTTTGGGTATATATCCAAAGGATGCTCAATCATGCCACAAGGACATGTGCTCAACTATGTTCATAGTAGCATCGTTTGTCACAGCGAGAACCTGGAAACAACTTAAATGCCCTTCAACCAAAAAATGGAAAAGGAAAATGTTGTACATTTACACAATGGAGTACTACACAGCAGAAAAAAATAATGACATCTTAAAGTTTGTAGGGAAATGGATGGAGCTAGAAAACATCATTTTGAGAGAGGTAACCCAGACCCAGAGGGACAATTATGACATGTACTCATGTATAAGTGTTTTTTAAACATAAAGCAAAAAAAACCAGCCTACAAATCACAACCCCAGAGAACTTAGACAACAATGAGGACCCTAAGAGAGACATACATAGATCTAATCTACATGGGAAGTAGAAAAAGACAAGATCTCCTGAGTACATTGGGAGCATGGGCACCGTAGGAAAGGGTTGAAAGGGTTGGGGGAGGCAAGGAGGAGAGCAGAAAAAATGTAGAGCACAATAAAAATAAATAAAATAAAAAGAAGTTCTTATTTTTCTTTGTAATTTATATTAAAAAGTTCAAATTAAAAGATACAATTATATGTGGTTAATGCATGCAAGATTATTATGTAACAGTGCATTTCATGAATTGATTAAATACAGAAATGTAGCACATATGCTGCCTCATATAGTTAGTAATTTTGTGATAAGACACTTAATACACACTTAGAATTTTTCAAAATACTCATGAAATTCATTAATATGTAATTAGAATTTTGTATATTTTGACACCCCCTTCCACTGGCCTAGCTTTAGCTAAATAAGAACCTTATTTTGTATTTCTATGAAATAAACTTGGTAAAATTGTGATCTGATTGGTAATTATCTTACTACTCATTTTGTAATATGATCTTGCAAATTCCTTATGGTTTGACTAGGCAACCCACATTCTACAAGATGATTTTTCCTGTTTGTGAGTGATCTCATCAATGGACTTTCTGAATGAGAGATTGTTGATTTTGAAATCTAACATGACTATGTGCTTAGGACAATGATTGGAGGACCATGGTTTAAAATTAGAATTCAACAGCAACACTAATTCTTGAAAGCCCATAAACACATGAAAATTAAACAATGCTCACCTGAAACATCAGTGGGTCAAGGATAAAATAAAAGAAGAAATTAAAGACTTCCTAAAATTCAATAAAAATGGCCACACCACATACCCAAATTTATGGGACACAATAAGAGGAAATTTCAGAGCACTAAATTCCTACATAAAGAAGCTGGAAAAATTTTACACTAGTGAATTAACAGACATTTGAAAACTCTACAACAAAAAGAAGCAAACTTACCCAGGATAAATAGATGGCAGAAATAATTAAATCAAGAGCTGAAATCAACAAAATAGAAACAAAGAAAACTATATAAAAAAATCAATGAGACAAAGAGTTGATTTTTTTGAGAAAATCAACAGAACAGACAAATCTTTATCCAAACTAACCAAAAGGCAGAAACAGAATATCCAAATTAAAAAAAAAATCAGAAATTAAAAGGGTACATAAGAACAGACACAGAGGAAATCCAGGAAACCATTAGGTCATATTTCAAAAAACCCATACTCCACAAAAATGGAAAACTTAAAAGAAATTGACAACTTTCTAGATAAATATCACTTACCAAAATTAAATCAAGACCAGATAAGCAAATTAAGCAGACCTATAACTTCTAAAGAAATGGAAACATTCATCCAAAGACTCTCAACCAAAAAAAAAAAAAAAAAAAAAGCCCAGTGCTAGATGGTTTCAGCTCAGAATTTTACAGACCAATCTCACTTATGGACATTGACACAAAAATACTCTGTAAAAGTACCAGCAAACTGAATCCATGAACATATCACAAAAATCATCAACCATGTTGAAGTTGACTTTATCCCAGAGATGCAGGGTTGGTTCAACATATGAAAATCTGCCATATAAACCACCATATAAATGAAGTTAAAAATAAAACCATATGGTGATCTTATTAGACGTTTAAAACCTTTGGCAAAATACAACATCCCATCATAATAAAGGGTTGGAGAGATCAGGGATACAAGGAACATACCTAGACATAATAAAAGCAATATACAACAAGTCAACAGTCATCATCAAACTAAATGTAGAAAAACTCACAGTGATTCCATTGAAATCAGGAATAAAACAAGGTTGTCCACTCTCTCCATATCTATTAAATATTGTTTTTGAGGTTGTTGCTAGAGCAATAAGACAACAAATTGGAAAAGATGAAGTCAAACTCTCTACTAAAGAACTCCTACAACTGATAAACCCCTTTAGTAATGTGGCAGGATACAAGATCAACTCCAAAAAATCAGTAGCCCTCCTATACACAAAGAACAAAGAATCAGAGAGGGAAATCAGAGAAACATCACCTTTCAGGATAGCCACAAATATCATATAGTATCTTGGGGTAACTATAAGCAAGGAAGTGAAAGATCTATTTGACAAGAACTTTAAGTCTTTGAAGAAAGTAATTGAAGAGAATACCAGAAAATGTATCTCCCATGCTCTTGGATTAGGAGGAACAACATAGCAAAAATGGCAATTCTACCAAAAGCAATCTATAGATTCAATGCAACCCCCATCAAAATCCCAACAAAATTCTTCACAGACCTTGAGAGAACAATAATCAACTTTATATGGAAAAACAAAAAACACAGGATAGCCAAAACAATCCTATACAATAAAAGGCATTACCATCCCTGACTTCAAACTCTATTACAGAGCTACAGTATTGAAAACAGCTTGGTATTGGCACAAAAGCAGAGATGTTGACCAATGGAATCAAATCAAAGACCCACATATTAATCCACAAACCTATGAACACCTAATTTTCAACAAAGGAGCTAAAAGTATACAATGGAAGAAAGAAAGTATCTTCAACAAATGGTGCTGGCATAACTGGATGTCAACCTGTAGAAGAATGAAAATAGATCCATATTTATCACCATGCACAAAACTCAAGTCCAAATGGATTAAAGGCCTCAATATTAATCTGACCTAATAGAAGAGAAAGTGGGAAGTAGTCTACAACACATGGGCACAGGAGACCACTTCCTACATAGAACCTCAGTATCACAGACAATAAGAGCAACAATGAATAAATGGGACCTCCTGAAACTGAGAAGCTTCTGTAGGGCAAAGGACACTATCATTAAGACAAAAAGGCAACCTACTGATTGGGAGAGCGTCACCAACCCCGCAACAGACAAAAGTCTGATCTCCAAAACATATAAAGAACTCAAGAAACTAGACATTAAAACTCTAATTAACCCAATTAAAAAATGGGGTACTGAACTGAACAGAGAATTCTCAACAGAAGAAATTCAAATGGTCAAACTCTCACTATTTGCAGATGATATGATAGTTTACATAAGCAACCCCAAAAATCCACCAAAGAATTTCTATAACTCATGAACCTTTTCAGTAGTGTATCAGGATACAATATTAATTAAAAATCAGTAGCCCTGTTGTACATAGATGATAAATTGGCTGAGGAAGAAATCAGAGAAATATCACCCTTCACAATAGCCACAAAGAGCATAAAATATCTTGGAGTAACTCTCACCAAACAAGTGAAAGAGCTGTATGACAAGCACTTTAAATGTTTGAAGAAAAAATTGAAGAAGATACCTGAAAATGACAATATATCCCAAGCTGTTGGGTGATATTATGTTAATTCTCTACCAAAATTAACATAATAAAAGTCATATTACCAAAAGCAATCTACATATTCAATTCAATGCCCTTCAAATTTACAGCAAAATTCTTCACAGACCTCAAAAGAACAGTAGTCAACTTCATAAGGACAAGTAAAAGACTTAGAATAGCCCAAAATAGCACAGTTAACAGTACAAGGCATGAGTTTTATTTGGTGAAGTAGGCCTTAAATCCAATCATAAAGTATTTGTTTATTTGTTTATTCCATAAAACTCATTCCACCATTGCACAGATTGGTATATCTGACCAGACCAACCATAATTGTTGTTCACAGGGTTCCCAAAAGGGTAAGGCTGTTGTTGGCCTCTTTTCCATAACAGCATTCAAAACACCTTCTAGTACAATAAAGATAACAAGTAAGGAAAAAGCCTCAGATCAGGGTAGCTTCAAGTTGGGTTCTCTTTAAATGTAACAACTGCTCTTTACTGCGGAACCATCTCCCCAGCCTCTGGTACTGGGCTCTTTCATTTGACAACTATAGTATTTGGGAAAGGTTTGTCCCCATGTTATAGGAAACTCCATTTGAACTCTTTTTATATGGGTATATGTCTTTAAGTGGGCTTCTGCAGTAGTAGACTATGACAAACAATGCTGCTATGAACATAGTTAAGCACATGTCATTGTGGCATGATTGAACCTCCTTTGACTATATACCCCAAAGTGGTATTACTTGGTCTTGAGGAAGGCTGTTTCCTAATTTTCTGAGAAATCACCACACTGACATCCAAAGGGGCTGTACCAGCTTGCAGTCCCACCAGCAATGCAGAAAGTGTTCCCCTTTCCGCCAAACCTCTTCCGCATAATTTGTCATCAGTGTTTTTTATCTTGGCCATTCCTACAGGTGTAAGATGGAATTTTAGAGTTGTTTTGATTTGCATTTCTCTGATGACTAAGGATGTAGAGCATTTTCTTAAGTGTCTTTTAGCCATTTTAGATTCCTCTGTTGAGAGTTCTCTGTTTAGGTCTGTACTCCATTTTTTCATTGGATTATTTATTCTTTTGATGACCAATTTCTTGAGCTCTTTGTATATTTTGGAGATCAGACCTCTGTGTGATGTGGGGTTGTTCAAGATCTTTTCCCATTTGTATGCTGTCGTTTTGCTTTATTGACCATGTCCTTTGCTTTACAGAAGCTTCTCAGTTTCAAATGATCCCATTTATTTATTGTTACTCTCATTGTCTGTGTGACTGGTTGGGAAGTGTTCTCCTGTGCCTATGCTTTGAAGAATACTTCTCACATTCTCTTCTATCAGGTTTAGTGTGGTCAGACTTATATTGAGGTCTTTAATCCATTTGGTCTTGAGTTTTGTGCATTGAGAGAGATAGGAATCTATTTGCAGTCTTCTACATGTTGACATATAGTATGTGAGCATCATTTGTTGTAGATGCTTTCTTTTTTCCATTGTATAATTTTGGCTTCTTTGTCAAAAATCAGGTATTCATAGGTGTATGGAATAATATCTGGATCTTTAATTCCATTGGTCAACCTGTGTGTGTGTGTGTGTGTGTGTGTGTGTGTTTAGGCCAATACCAAGCTATATTCTTTACTGTAGTTCTATGATGGAGCTTGATGTAAGGGAGAGTAATGACTCCAGAAGTTCCTTTATTGTACAGGCTTGTTTTGGATATCAAGGTTTTTTGATTGTCCATAGAAAGGTCAATATTGTTCTTTAGAGACCTGTGAAGAATTGTGTTGGTATTTTGATCGGTTTTGCATTGAATCTGTAGATTAATTTTATTAGGATGGCTATTTTTATAATGTTGATTCTACCTATCCAAGAGCATGGGGTATATTTCTATTTTCTGATATCTTCTTCAATTTTTATCTTAATGACTTAAAGTTCTTGTTGAATAAGTGTTTAACTTCTCAGTTAGTGTTATCACAATATTTTATGTTATTTATGGCTGTTGTAAAGGGTGATATTTCTATGATTTCTTTCTCAGCTTCTTTTTCATTTGTATATTGGCAGGCTACTGAGTATTTTGAGTTGGTTTTGTATCCTGTCACATTATGGAAAGTATTTATTAGCTATAGGAGTTCTCTGGTAGAATTTTTGTGGTCACTTATTTATACTATCATATCATCTGCAAATAATGAAAGTTTGACTTCTTTCTTTCCAATGTGTATCCCCTTGATTTCCTTTTGTTTTCTTATTGCTCTAGCTAGAACTTCAAGAACTATGTTGAATAGATATTGAGACTGGGCAGCCTTGTATTGTTTTGGATTTTAGTGGAATCAATTAGCATTTCTCTCCATTTAGTTTGATGTAAAGTGTAAGCTTGCTGTATATTGCTTTTATTTTATTTAGATATGTTCTTTGTATCCCTGATATCTCCAAGACCTTTATATAAATGGGTGTTAAATTTTGTCAAATGTTCTTTCAGAGTCTAATGAGATGATAATAACCTTTTTTTCTTTCAGCTTATTTACACTCACACATATAAAATAAAATAAGTCAATCTTAAAAAAATAAAACTAAAAATTGCTATTGATTGAATACAAAATCCTTTATTATTTTAAATTATTTATTTATTTTGAATACAAACCATAATTATCCCTTACACACATTTTTCTGACCCCCCTTTCTCCCCTCCTGCCTTCCCACTTTATCTATTCCTCCAATAAGAGTATGAAGGTAAGGTCTCCCATAGGGAGTCACCAAAGCATGTCACAATGAGGCAGGGACAAGTTTCTCCCAATGAATGGAAGGAGCTTCAAAATGTCAGCTCATGCAGCAGAGACAGATCCTGGTACCATTGCCAGGGGACCCTCAAACAGAACAAGATACACTATTGTCACTCATAGGAAGATGGCCTGCTTTGGTCCCATGCTGATGGAGGAAGGTCATTGGCTAATAAAGAAACAGCCTTGGCCCATTTTGATAGGCGATCCCTTAGGTGGGTGGACTAGGCAGAACAGAATGCTGAGAGAAAGAAGCTGAGTCAGGGAGTCACCATGATTCTCCCACTCCAGACAGACACAGGTTAAGATCTTCCCTGGTAAGCCACCTCGTGGGCTACACAGATTATTAGAAATGGGTTAGATCAATATGTAAGAGCTAGTCAATAAGAGGCTAAAACTAATGGGCCAAGCAGTGTTTAAAAGATTACAATTTCGGTGTAATTATTTCGGGTAAAGCTAGCTGGGTGGCTGGAAGCAGCCCGTCACTCATATTGCAACAGAGTGGCTCCCAGACATGATGGACTAAATCCACTTAAAAACCTGAGAAGGCTTAAAAATAAGGAAAAGAGAGTTTAACACAGCTTTTTGCTGTTTGTGGGTGGTGTGCAGCAGAGAGAAATTGTCCTGGCTCAGCAGCAGGAAAAAACTGGCTGTTTTAAAATGCCAGCTTTCTGGGCTGTGCTGCCATTGCCATCTCTGTCTGGTTCCTGCGGGAGACAGAGCTTTTGAATGGAGCATTTGGAGTAAAATGCTACAGCTTGCTTGATGGCAATTTGGACTGCTGTGTGCCTGGAACTGTGCTGTGGCTCAGAGGCACAAGCAGCTCCGCCATGCTACTGGTGCAATGTGCAAGGATCAGAGGCACGAGCGGCTCTGCCATGTTGGACTGGGCGGAGCAAGCAGGCAGTACCTGTTTTTGACCTAGGAATGTCACAGCTTAGATTCTTAAGCGCTTAATGATTTAAAAGTGCAAAACAAAGTGCTCCTGGATAGTAAATAATTACAGATTCACAATAGGACAGATTCAGACTTGTAAATGAATCACAAAGTTGGATGAGTGTACTTAGGCTTGAGAGAGAGAAGAAAAAAAATATAGAAAATAAAGTTAATGGTTTAAAAAAGGGTAAAGTCTTTAAAGAGACAGAATAAAGTAAAGTGATAGAGTAAAAATAAGCCACGTAAAAATGGAAAATTCACAAAGAGTCTGGATTCTTGGTATTATTGTGTTTTCTTTAAAATTTTTGACTATGAAGGAACTAAGTACAGAGAGACATTTCATTATATGAGCTGCCAAATGGAACCAGAATGTAAATCATGAGGATATGATTTCAGAATTTAGGTCTAAGGATATGATGCTTTGGAAAGGGTCTTCTTTTGTTTTCACAGAGGATGTGACCCTGTGGATTGCATCTATCCCAATATGGTATGATAGACCACGTCTTCCTGAAAGGTTGCTGTGAACACCCTCAAAAAATTGCTTCACTCAGCTGCCAACTGAGATGAAACTAGCACACAGGTTACAGCATAAAAGATCTAAAGAACAGCGCCCCCATTCAGCAGAAAGCAGTTTGGAGAGAAAAAACTGTGCCCATGTTCCCAAATATTGTTTATAAATGTACTTTTACATTTAAAGGGGGATATGATATAGATATGAATAATTTGCAAGAAATTATGAATTTTCTTCAATATATTAATTTAGTTATGTTTAAGAAAATACCTAGACAAGATCAAGGCATTCTTATTCAATTAAATTAAAGAGAACCTGAAGGAATATCCATTTAGGTATTAGTGAAGTAGGATGAAAGTAGTAATACCAAATAGGTTGTGTTTTTAGGTGTAAATAGTTGGGCTAACAGCTCAGACTCCAGAAATGATGGAAGGGGTTGTGCAGTTATATCATTCTTTGTAGCAACCTCCAAAGGGCACTTTTAATTTCCCTGTTCCTCAGGCTGTAGATGAAAGGATTCAGCATAGGTGTGACTACTGTGTACATCAGTGAAGCTACTGCACAGTTTTTTGGGGAATTTGATACAGTTGAACCAACATATACTCCAATGGATGTTCCATAAAATAAGCAAACAACTGAAAGGTGAGATCCACAGGTGGAGAAGGCTTTATATTTTCCACTTGTTGATGGAACTCTCTGGATGGAAGAAATAATTTTATAGTAGGATAAAAAGATCCCTGAGGTTGAAAATAAACCAAAAAAGGCACCAATGAATTGAGTGACTATGATTTTGGCAAACATTTCAGAACAGTCAAGATTTAGAAGTTGAGAAGGATCACAAAAAAAGTTAGAGATTTTTATATCCTTGAAGTATGTAAATTGTTGCACAACCAAATTGTGCACCTGAGAGTCTAAAAGACTGGCCAAAACAGATAACAAAACTAAGAGTGCACAGAGGTGAGGGTTCATAATGGTTGTGTAATGCAGGGGGTAACAGATCGCCACAAACCTGTCATAGGCCATTGCAGTCAGAAGCATACTATCCATACACCCAAAAATTATGAACATAGACATTTGTGTTAGGCAGCTTACATAGGAGATTTCTCTGCTTTGATTTTGAATATCCCAAATCATCTTTGGGACTGTGGTGGAGATGAAACAGATGTCAGACCAGGAGAGGTTGGAGATAAAGAAATACATCGGGTTATGGAGGTGGGAGTCAGAGGTGACAGCCAGGATGATGAGCAGGTTTCCAAGCACTGTAACTACATACATTAATAAGAACAATCCAAAGAGGATGGGCTGCAGTTCTGGATCCTCTGAGAGGCTCATGAGATGGAATTGTGAGACAACTGGTAGGTTTTGTGCTTCTGTATTGTTTGGACACCTTTGGGTAAACAAAATTAATTGGAAAAATACTTAAAATGAGGCATGATTACATTATAATCTCAAAAACAAGAGAAACAACTTAAAAGGGAAAATCCATATATTTAAGTTCAAGTAATTACAAGTAAAATGCTCTAACTTGAAGTTCATCATGTACAGCATCATGACAATCCCAAGAACCTGGAACTTTCTATAAGGGTTTCTAATTTACACATATCCTTTCATACAAATGTATTCCTGAGGAAGTAAGCTTAAGAGAATTTTAGAACCAAGGACATTAAAAATCACAACTTTAGGTCATGTTAGAATACAGCTATCCTTTTGGTTGACGCAGAGAAAAAATAATAACCTTTCAATTTAAAAAATCATTTTTATTACAGCAAAATAACTGTATCTTATTTTTAAGACACAACTAAAATTTTTGGTGAGTTAAATTCTTAAGAAGATGGCAATTGCTTAAATTTTATTACTTTGTGCTTTAACTTAACATTGTCCATTTAGACAGGGAAAGAAATTGTCATAAGGGAATGTTTGAAAATCCTATACTACATTAAGTAGGAAAACCTAAAATAAATTAATGGATTTATAGATTATTCAAACCACCAAAATTAAACCCATAATTTAGCAAACTAAATGTATCAAGAGCAAATGAGTAGTTGAAAGTTTAATAAAAGATTTCCAACTTAAAATGTTCAGAGCCAGAAGGATTTACTGCTAAATTCTTCCAGACTTCTACAGGAGATAGAAAATAACTTCTTAATTTTTTTTTTTAAAACTCAGAGAAATAAGAAACATTTCTTAAATCCCGTGAATCTATCATCATTACATAAGCCAAAACAAGGTAAAGACATACCAAAAGTGAAAACTACAGGCTAACATTGCTGGTGAACAGACATACATTAAAAGATAATATTAACTATAATGTATTTGGCTTTATTAAGAAGATTCAGGAATTTCACCATATGTGTGCAACAAACCACAAAAATATACTTAAAAACAAAATCAAACAATCATCTAAAAGATTCAGAACAAAACCTGTGAAAAAATCCAACATACCTTCATAATAAAAGTTCTAGAGTATGTAGTTTAGAACATACTCCATCATCATAATAAATTATATATGAGACGCATGCAGGCAATATCATCCTAAATATGTAAAATTATGACGGAATCCCATTGAAGTCACGAATGAGAAAGGACTAGCAACTATCTCCATTTTTTGCAATATTATACTTGAAGTTCTAGCTGATGTAAAAGGACACTAAAACAATATAAATAAAAATAATTCAATCTATCCCCATTTGCAGAAAATATGATGTTATATGTTAGAAATATCCAAACTGCTAACAGAGAATGTTTAGAAATAAAAAAAAATCAGCAATGTGACAGAATATAGAGACATCCATAAATCAAGAGCAATTCTACACCACTAACAAACATGGAAAAATGGATGCCCTTCCATTCACAATGGCCTTAAAGTAAATACAAGATGTAGGAATAAGCAAAACCAAGAAGGTGAAGAATGTCTAAAACAGAAACTTTAACTTCTGAAAATGAGATATACTCTAAAAAATGGAAATATATTCATGTTCTTGAATTAGTAGAATTAATATTGCTGAAATGGCAATTTTACCAAAGCTATTCACAGATCCAATGAAATCCCAATCAAAATTCCCATCTCTTCATAAATAGAAGAAAATCTATTCTATGTTTCATATTATGCTATAAAATCCCAATAACCAAAACGATCCTGAGAAAAAAATTCTGGAGGGATTGTGGTTTCAGATTTTAAGGTATATTACAGATCGATAGTACTAGAAACAATCTAGAACTGTTATAAAAACAGCCACATAGACCAATAGGATAAAATCAAAGACCCAAACATTAACACTTGTAACTTCTGCCAACTAATGCTTGACAAAGACCCTCAAATTATATGCTTCAGATAAAATAATTTTAGCAAATGGTGCTGGCCTGTAAGAACGGCCATGATCAAAAACACTGATGACAACTTATGCTGGAGAGGTTGTGGGGAAAAGGGAACACTTCCGCATTGCTAGTGAGAATGCAAGCTGGTACAACCCGTTTGGATGTCAGTCTGGAGATTTCTCAGAAAAGTAGGAAACAACCTTCCTCAAGACCCAGTAATACCAGTCTTGGGTATATATCCAAAGGATGCTCCATCGTGTCAAAAGGACATGTGCTCAACTATGTTCATAACAGCATTGTTTGTCATAGACAGAACCTGGAAACAACCTAAATGCCCTTCAACGAAAGAGTGGATAAGGAAAATGTGGTACATTTACACAATGGAATACTACACAGCAGAAAAAAATAATGACATCTTGAATTTTGCAGGAAAGTGGATGGAGCTAGAAAACATTATTTTGAGTGAGGTAAAACAGACACAGAAAGACTATTATCACATGTACTCATTTATAGGTGGTTTTTAAACATAAAGTAAAGAAAACCAGTCTACAAACCACAATCCCAGAGAACTTAGACAACAATGAGGACACTAAGAGAGATATACATAGATCTAATCTACTTGGGAAGTAGAAAAAGACAAGATCTCCTGAGTAAATTGAGAGCATGGGGACCTTGAGAGAGGGTTGAATGGGGAAGGGGAAAGGCAAAGAGGGGAGCAGAGAGAAATGTAGAGCTCAATAAAAGTCAATAAAAACGGTGCTGGGAACACTGTATTTGTACCCGCAGAAGAATGAAATTAGACCAGTATCTATCACCTTCTACAACAACAAACTCCAAGAGGATGGAAGATCTAAATGTGAAAATTGAAATTGCTAGAAGAATATATACCACAATTAGTGAAAAAGACGGCATAAACTTGAAAAAGAATAAGAAGGGGTATATGGGAGGAAAGGAAAGGGGAAATTATGTAATTATAATCTTCAAATGTAAAGGAAATAAGTTTTCCCCTTTGATCTTGGCATCTTTGATCTGTTAATATTGCTACATTGCTTTTTCTATTCATAACCTTTTTATTTACAACAAAGAATTTGAGTTCCTGAGGTCTCCCTATGTTTAACTCCCAATAACCATATACCTAATTATATTTGTCACTGATATTTTCTATTGTATGGGCTACAATTCTCTTATTTAAGTATGCGAGGTAAACTTTGGGTCATTGTTTCATATTATGATTCAATTGGGAAAGTGCAAATGAGAAAAGCACAGGAAAAGATGTAAACATTTCTGCACATTGTCCTTATTTTTAATTATTATTATAGTTATTATTCTATGTGGTGAGCATTTTTCTTGCATGTATATGTATGGGTACTGGGAACCAAAACAGTGTTATCTGCAAAATAACTACCCTTAACTGATGAGCCATCTCTCCAGCCTCTTCCCTCACTTTTAAATTGGGCATAATAAATCACCTGCCTAAAGAACTTTGCATCCTATTTATCTTTTTATTTTGTAAAAAAAAATCCCTCCCAGAAGCTACTACTTATAAATGGCTTCATGGTTAGGAGTGAGAACTTGTGTCTACTTCTCCTTCTCTGTACTGGGAGCTTTTATGGCTTGATTATGGTCAAGGTTTTGTGCATGCTGAACTTTTAGAATAATAAAATATTGAATTTAAAATTTTGTTTATCACTAGCATTTATTCATGTATTCATCTGTATTTTTAAAATGTATAGATGACTGTGAATTCCTTAAAATCTCTTTAATTGACAATGAGTATGCACAGTTTATGATGTTCCTTCTTTAACTCCAGAAATGTAAACTTTGATTAGGATAATTTCTGGCATGCAGAAAATACATATTAATATTAACTCTTTACTCCTATCAGTAGCATTCATTGCCCCCAAACACAGCATGATAATGTAATGTTTATGTTAGAAGTACTATTTCATTGATTTGGAATCTTCTGTTGAAAATTTGAGATCTTAGTAACTTGTGAATTAATCCATTCACTTGCCTTACAATAAAAAAATATCTTTGGAATTTGGAGCTGGACTTCCTGTTAATATCTAAAGTGAGAGTTATAATTTTGTCTGTAAACCTCTATATAGGTGATCTTAAAAAAAACACTTCCATAGCAAGTAGCTGAAATTTTCTTGTCCCTACTCTTCAGCCCAGTACTGCAGTGATAGGGACCTGCTACCATTCTTGCCATTTCCCATCAGCTCTGGGTGTTCAGACTCAGGTTCTCAAGCCCTACCCTCATCCACGAGGTGGTCTCCTCAGCCTCCTTTCAAAATTCTTGAGTTTTTTGTTTGTTTGTTTGTTTGGATAGTTTTTGGTCTTATTGGTCTTTGCCTATATATTGTGGTTTCTGGTGTTCTGCATTTAGGGGTTGTGTTTGTGTGTGTTTCTTATGTTCTTTATTTTTATTGTGATATTTTTGCCTCTTTCAAAATGCCTCCATGAGAATAGAAGCAAGATTTTTTTTAACCTTATCTTTGAATGGATTATAGCACTCATTTACTTAATCTTCACAACACAATTTTAATAGACATAAGAAATTTTACAAGGTAGAATAAATAAATGCATGTGAATTTTTTAACTTGGTCTAATCCATATTTTAAAATATTATATCAGCCTGAGCATCAATGCTTTTAAAAGTTGTGCTCACCAAAATTTTAATTTACTATTAGTGGGGGCACATTAGTCCATAAAAATTGAAAATAAGAATAAAGGTTCCTCAAAAACTAACAAATTTACCATATGATTCAATTATAACACTTATAAATATTTACCTAAAGTACTCCAAATCAATACAGCACATCAGCTTTGAATGTAGCACTATTTCTAATTGACAAATTATGGAATCAGTCTAAGTATCCAACACAGAAATGGATAAAGAAAATATGGTATGTATATGATGAACATTATAGAAATAATAATCAAAGATAAATTAATTCAAAGTTAATTTATTTCTTGATATGATGAAATAACATTTTAATTTTTCTTAACCATCAATTTTTTTGTTTAGTTATCTCATCTTAGAATAATACAAAATAGAATTTATCAGCATTACTGTGTGTTGAATGTGAGTAAGGCAAAATTACATGTAATGTATCTTATATGCTAAAGAGAAAAATACTATATATTTTAGATCAATATAAATTTTTATTTTCTTTAGGTTTTGAGATTATAATAATAGAATCATGTTACTTTCTACCTTCCTCCATACAAACCCTCCCATATACCCTTCCTACCCTCCCTTTCTCTTTTTCAAATTCATGGTCTCTGTTTTCATTAATTGTTATTGCACACACACACACAAACATGCACACACACATACACACACACACACCTACCTAAATGTAAAGTACAACCTATACAGTTCGTACAATGGTTCTTGTATGTATGTGTTTAGGAGCTAACCATTTTGTATTGTTTCTTACCGTGTCTGTAACATATGGTGAGTTTTAGCAGTCATGAATTCAAGACATGACAACATACACACGTAAGCATTCATTATAATTCTGTTCAGTAACCAATAGGACCCTTTTGAAAAAAATGTTTCATCTCCACAATAGGATGATACCTTTCAAGTGTAGCTTACTATATTTTTCATCTTAATACTTTGGTATACAAGTGATATAAAAGCTGCATTTTTTTTTTGTTTTCCAGGAAAGGAATTGGTAATTTATGAAATGGAGATAATTAGGTAAATGAAGAGAAATAAGTTGCATAAAATGCACAGGTCAGAGCTCAAAGATCAAACCTTTCAGTAATAGTACAAGATGCTACTGCTGCTCTCCTTTAGCCACTGTTCTTCCTCTTCTTCAGAACAACACCATCTCATAGGAAACTATTTTGAAGGAGTCATCTGATGACCATGGGAAATAGATATGATACTGTGGTTATTCTCATTCCTCTTTTTAAATCACATTCATAATATTCTACTAATGCTTAGTAAATAGACCGTTTTCACTTTTGTTGTGTGGGATATCTGTGATAATACAATCCATGGGGAAGAAATCAAATTGAATTATATCAGTCCCCTTAAAACGACACAGAACACAAATTTCCCACTCATCAGAGAAGAAAATTTACAGTCAGGTTTTTTTAACCAACTTTTCACTTAATGATGAGAAACCAAGACTTCTAAGGGCTCTTTCTCTTCATCATCCATCTCACTCAGCACTTACTTGTTTAAGCCGGTTCTTTGCTGGGTCATGACCAAGATCCAAAGTAACACCTTTGTCTTGTGATCATAGAAGGCTCTGATTTATTTTTCATACTTGATGAAAATATATAATGAATTATCCCCCTGATGCAGTCAGACACTAGAAAAGAATTCTCTTCAGTTCCTCTTAAATATTCAGGTCCTCAAATTGCAAGGTTGACAGCCTTGGGTAATTATTGACTCTTTTATGACCCTAGAGATAGAATGCCCAGAGTTCATAATTACATAAATTGCTTCACATTATCACAGTATCTCAGAGGTTCTTAACATTAGAAGAGAAAAAAGGAAGAAAAGAGAAATAGTTTACTAAAATCTCTTCATTACTCAGGAGAAACTCTAGTTACAACTTAATGTATTTCTTTACTTTTATATATTATTTTAAAATACCCGTTTGTTAGATGTCATTAACTTGAATGAGATAAAAATCATTCAGCAAGTGATATATGGGAGGCTCTGGAGGGAGGAATGAGAAAGAGGAAATGATATAATTATAAACTTCAAAATGTAATAAAATCTTCAAAAATAAAAGATATAATTCTATTTCTTTGTTGGGTCTTAAGTGGTTTGTGTATCAGGGTAATTGTGGCCTCATAAAACATACTGGACAATGTTACTTCTGTTACTATTTTGTACAAAAACTTAATATTGGTTTTAACTCTTCTTTGAAAGTCTGATATAATTCTATGCTAAAACCATCTGACCCTGATCTTTTTTGGTTAGAAGAGTTTAAATGGCTGTTTCTGCTTCATGAGAGCCTGTAGATTTGTTTTAAATAGATTATTTGATCTCATTTTAACTTTGGTAAGTGGCACCTAGAAAGATAATTTTTTTAATTTTTCAATTTGCTGGACTATAACATTTTAGAATATATCACAATGATTCTCTGGATCTTCTCGGTTTTTGTTGCTATGTACCACTTTCCATATTTTTATGTTTCAATCTCATTATGATGGATTTGTTTTATTTTTCATTGGCTAAAAACTGGTAGCTCACATGCACTTAGAAATTTGTTCATTTATTTTAGAATTTCCAATTTATTGGAATAAGTTTTTGAAACCTATGATCTTCTGTACTCATTGGCATATTTTGTAATGTATCTTTCTACATATCTAATCTGATTAATTTTGTCTTTTCTTTATTTCTTTTGGTTAATGTGGCTAAGTGGTTAATAAAATTGCTTATTTTTCTCCAGAACCAACTCTTCACTTTGTATATATATATATATTTTTTATGTTTCTGTTTCATTAATTTCTTCCTTAACCTTACTTCTTTGCTTTTATTCACTAATTTGGGGTTTGTTTTCTTTTTGTTTTTCTAAGACTTCAATAAATAATGTTTTTGATTTGTTACATTATATTTATAATACCCATTATTTGTGATGAATTAAAGTTTACTTTAAGTTCCTATAGGTTTTTTTTTTTTTTTTTTTTTTTTTTTTTTTTTNTTTTTTTGATTTTCGAGACAGGGTTTCTCCGTAGCTTTTGGTTTCTGTTTTGGAACTAGCTCTTGTAGACCAGGCTAGCCTTGAACTCACAGAGATCCGCCTGCCTCTGCCTTTGCATGCACCACCACCGCCCAGCTTGTATGTTGTGTTTTTATTTACATTTATCTCTCCTTCTGTAAAGAAATGTCCCTAATGAAAATACATTTACATTTTAAGCAGGAACTCTTAAGCACCTAGCCAAAAGTTCTTCTTAAATCAGATTTAAAATATTTCCAGTTTTATAATATAAATGGATTGGATTTGATAAATATTGGAATGAAAGGTTTGTGGATATTTTACTGGTCTGGCTCAGTGCTTGAGGTGCAGGGAAAGCATATGATGGAGGCAAAAGTTCCCAGGGTTTCTTACCTGTTAGTGTTGTTGGAGGGAAGGCCACTTGTTTTTTCATGGCTGTCTAGCCCTGAAATAATCACACAGAACCTATATTATTAAATCACTGCTTGGCCCATTAGCTCTAGCTTCTTATTGGATAACTCACACATATTAATTTAACCCATTTCCATTAAACTGTGTATTGCCATGAGGCTGTGGCTTACCGGGAAAAGTTTCGGCATCTATCTTCAGTGGGACTACATGACTTCTCTCTGATTCCACTTTTCTTTCTCCCAGCATTCAGTTCCAACTCCCCTGCATACCTCTGCTATGCTCTGCCATAGGCTCAAGCCAGCTTAATCATACTCATAGGATACAGAGGGGAATGATTCCCACATCATGCTGACAAGGGATAGGAGTGTGTCTGTTTCTTTTTGTGTAGGCCAGTCAATTAAAAAATCTAGAAAAATTATTATTTTATTATCCTGTCTAGGATAAAGAGTAGTTAATTTTTATTGTTGTCAAGTTATACATCAATATTAGATTCATACATAATATTTTTGTGCACTTCAAGGGGGTAAGAGTAGTTGGTTGAGTTTCAACATATGGAAAATTTTGTATATATTAATGAAACAATAAATAGTTCCAAAGTCGGTAAAATGGCTGTTACTTTGTTGAAAACTATTATATAGTTCCTCTGCATCTGTTTTTGTGGACTTCAAATGTTAATACCTGTTTTGATAAGAAAGACATTGTCTTAGCACGACTATTGATGTGGTGAAACACTATGACCAAAAACAAGTTTGGGGTTAATTTACACTCCTACAGCACTGTTCATCATTGAAGAAAGTTGAATAGGAACTCAAAAAGAGCAGGAATCTTAGGGTAGGAGCTCATTCCAAGGTCCTCAAGAAGAGCATCTTAGTGGCTTGCATCTCATGGATTGCTTAGCCTGCAATCTTTTAGAATTCAGCACCACCAGCCCAGAGATGGCACCATCTGTAATGTACTGGACCCTCCCCCAGCAATCACTAATTACGAAAATGCTCTAAAGTCAGATAAATGAAGGCCTTTGGTAGAAATGAAGCCAATGTCAGTCAAGGACAGAATGGAGAGGATGAAGTACATAGGGGTATGGAAGTCGGGTCAGAGCTGACAGCCAGAATGATAAGAAGGTTCCCAAGGACTGATATCAGGTACATGGACAAGAACAACACACAGAGAATGGGTTGCAGGCTGGCAAGAGAATCTCAAGTGATGGAAAAACAGATTAGGAAATGTTTAACGTCAGTCAGGAAATTACAAATCAAAATGACTCTGAGATACCATCTTATACCACTCAGAATGACTAAGATCAAAAACACCAATGTTAGCTTATGCTTTAGAGGATGTGGAGTAAGAGGAACATATCTCCACTCCTGGTGGGAATGTAAACTTATACAAGCACTCTGGAGAAAAGTATGGCTTTAAAAAAATGAGACAAGGTTTTTCTGTAGCTTTGGTGCCTGTCCTGGAACTAGCTCTTGTAGACCAGGCTGGCCTTGAACTCACAGAGATCTGACTACCTCTGCTTCTGGAGTGCTGGGATTAAAGGCATGCATCACCACCACCCAGAAATATGGCATTTATTTAGAAAATTGGGATCACCCTACCTCAGGATCCAGCAATACCACTCTTGGGCAAATCCCCAAAAGATTATCAATCATACTACAAGGACATCTGTTCAACTATTTTCATAACAGCAATTTTTGTAATAGCCAGAAACTGCAAACAACTTAGATGTTGTCCCTCAGTTATCAAAGAATGGATGAAGAAAATGTAACACATGTACACATTGGAGTACTACTCAGAGGTAAAAAACAATGATATCTTGAAATTCGCATGCAAATGGATGGAACTTGAAAAAAACATTCTGAGTGAGGTAACCCAGACCTAAAAAGATGAGCATGATATGTACTCACTCATAAGTGGATACTAGTTGTAAAGCAAAGGATAACAATCCTATAGTCCATGACCTTAGAGAAGCTAAGTAACAAGCTGAACCTTAAGAAAAATATGCATTGATACACCTGGAAAGGGGAATAGACAAGATCGCTTGACAAAACTGGGCACATGGGGGTGGGGGAGAAAGGAGGTCGAAGGGGAAAAGGAGGGAAGAAAGGAAGGGGGAAGGAAAAGGGGGAAAGACCTTGAGAAATGGGATAGTCAAGTTGTAGGAAGGACAAAGATAAGAGAAAGTTAAAAGATATTTTGATTGAGGGAGTCATTATGGGACTAGCAAGAAATCTGTCACTAGAGAATTTCCCAGGAATCCACAAGGATGACCTCAGCTAAAACCCTAAGCAATAGAGGAAAAGGTACCTGAACTGGACTTGCCCTATAGTCAAATTGATGAGTATTTTAAATGCCAACATTTATCCAGCAAGATGGAAAGAGGCAGAGACCCACATCGGAACACTGGGTTGAGCAGCTAAAGTCCAGTTAAAGAGTGGGAGGAGTGAGAATAGGAACAAAGAGATCAGAATATGATGGTGACACCCACTGGAACAGTTTCTTAGCTAATGGGAACTCACTAACTCCAGCAGGACAAGTTAAGGAACCAGCATAGGTCCAAACTAGTCCTTCTGAATGTGGGCTACTGTTGAATGGCTGGGAAAGACTGAGGAGCCACTGACTGTGGAACTAGGATTTATCCCTACTGATTGTACTGGATTTTGGGGGAACCTATTCTCTTTGGATGGATATCTTGCTCAGCCAAGTTATAGAAGGGAGGGCCTTGGACTTTCCCCCAAAGCAATCTGCCTTACCCTCTCTGAGAAATGGATGGGGAGTGGGGGATAAGAGGAGGGGATGAGAAGAGGGGAGAGAGAGGGAATGGAGATTTGCATGTAAAATGAAAAAAGATAGTTTGTTTTATTTTTAAAATAAATTAAATTAAAATAATTAAATTAAAATAAATTAAAATAAAAATAAATTAAAATTAAGACATAAACTAAAACAAAATCCTAAGCCTATGCTATGTGAGATTTTATCATAAAGAAACAAATAAAAGAAAATTAAAATTATAACACAAAAGATAAAATTTTTAAATACATAAATTCATGTATATTTTCTGAAGTCAGAACTGAACAAAGAAAATGGTAAAGAATTTTCAAAAAACTTGTATTTTTCAGGTATAGCTCACTGATAACAAACAGCTATTATTTATAATTATATTTTGACACTTACATAAATATACCTTGTTTTATGAGTCAAACAGAAATTAGATCCTGATGTTATTAAATGTGTAGTGAAGTTTTGATAACCATTAAGTAATATTTTAATATATTAGTGTGGTCATGTGAGTTAGGTATGCAAGGGCTCAGAAAAGTCATGGGAAGAGATAATAGAGAATAAAAGAGAATAATGAAACTTTGGAGTGCTGAATCTTATCCTTGAACTTACTTTATTATTGGACTTTAAGGGTATGTGCTTCTGAAATGAGAATCATAGTGACATAATTGGATCTAATGAAGACATTCGGAAATTTGGCCCATGGACATGCAGAGATTATAATTCAGCTTCCTTCAACACATCTGACCCAGTCAGAAACACATACCTAAGGATCCTCCTAGAAAGAATCATACCAGACAATACTCCATCTCTCTGCATTTTATGATGACATATTTTCCAACTTTGATATCTATGTAAGTTAGGAAGTATAGGCATCCTTTGATATCAACAGGCCATCTAAAGTCTATTAGTTAAAGTTTACATAGTAAAATTAAGTCTAATCCATTATTTCTTAATAATTTAAGTTTAAATTTATCTTAATTCTTGTATGTTTATTGTATACTTCAATCATAATTCTCAAAAATTGAACACATCTCTGATGTTTACAATGATTAACCTCTGATGTTTACAATGATTAACATAACAATGGTAAATTTCAGTCTATTGTGTTTTATATCCCCAAATACTTTGCTTATTTCTGATGAGTGTATAGGCATTTGTGTTCCTGAAAGAACAAATACAAAAACAAAGCCCTGTATGAAATGGCAGTATAAAAATACTATACACTGAGAATTAATATAGATAATTTTATTCCTTTCTGCTATATGACATTTTACTCCTTTCACTTTTGGAGGAGCCCACCACCCAGCTACCAAATAAATCACACACAAATAAGCTAAGATCTTATTCTTAGCTATAAATGCCTGAACTTAGATTGGCTTGTTTCTGGCCAGCTTGTCTTATCTTAAATTATCCTGTGTACCTTTTGCCTCTTGGCTTTTATCTTTCTCATTTCTGTATATCTTACTTTCCTTCTCACTCCATGGTTGGCTTTGTAGCTGGGTGGCTGTTTTCATCTCCTTGTTCTCTTGCTTATCACTCTCTGTTCTCAAACCCTTTGCCTGCTCAGCCCACCTATTCTTGCTTCTGCCTTGCTATTGGCCATTCAATCTTTATTTGGATTATCAGGTGTTTTAGACAGGCCCAGAATCACAGCTTCACAGTTAATCAAATGCAGCTTTAAAAAAAAAAGCAATATACAGGATAATAATATTCCCACAAATTATTCATTTCTCATTATGAAATAGCCTCACTGATTTAATTTCAGATAAATTAAATATAATTGATTAAAATTTTTGTGCATTTAACTTATAAAGTATGGGTCAGTTGCATACATATATTGAAAGTGAATATCACAATAAAATTAACAATGTATATGACAGATTTTTACCATGAAGGTAGGTTTTTTTTTTACCAATAATTTCTCCAGTTATAAAGGGTGTGGTGGATTCTGTATTACATTGAGAATATATGAGTTGAATATTATAGCATGTGGTATATATCTTAATCTCTTTGCCTCCACCTGAAGATAGCATCTACAATTCACAATAAACATCAGCATTAATACATTGACTGTCTTATAAATAAAATGGATAGTGTTAGTTCATTAACATTTATCTACTACCTGGAAGGTTTATGTTTTCTAAAATCTGCAGAACTATAATAAATACTTTGTTTGTTTAAAAGTCAATGTACCTTATGCCATCAATTCTCTTGCATTTTCCCTTAAAACTGAAAAGCCACATTTTTCTTTGCCTTATGAAAGAACTCCATAGACCTGAACAGATAATTTGGTGGTAACATTGCATCATTCCTCCTAAAATTTGCTTCCAAATAATGGTGATTACCATTTCCCTGGGGGAGTCTCATGGGATTGAATGCTATATAACATTTTCTAATCTTGCTCAGGTCTACACGTAGGAAGGATTTCAATTATTGAACTTAACTTAAAGGTTGTAAGTAGACTGACTTACCAAAAACAGAAAAGCTATAGATTTTGATTTGGGATTCCTCTCTGTGTGCTGTGATTACCATTAATGAATAAAGAAACTGCTCTGGACATATAGTAAAGCAGAATTTAGGTAGGCAGGGAAAGCTGGACTGAATGCTGGGAGAAAGAATGGCGGAGTCAGAGAGAGGCAATGGAGCTATCAGAATCAGACATGCCAAATCTTTGCCAGTAGCCACTGCCATGTGCTGATATACAGATTAATAGAAATGAATTAAATTAATATAAGTTAGCCTTTAAGAAGCTAGAGATAATGGACCAAGCACTGTTTTAATTAATACAAATTCAGTGTGATTATTTCAGGACTGAGCAGCCAGGACCAACAAAGCGGCCTCCTCGAACAAGATTTTGTACAGTAAAGATTATTAAAATTATAAAAGTAAATTGGAGATCTTAGTTATAATCCAATAATATTAATTTGTGTGCTCCAGATACATGAATAGACATGGGCTTTAAAAAGTCAATTGGGCGTTTATAACAGCTCTTCATTCATTAATTCAGTCACAAATATTGCATTGGCTTATGTGATGTGCACATTGGTCCCTCAAATATTGAATCCCTTTATATATAGTTTGAGTAACATAAACACGAAGGTAGACTTGAACAAACACATCAGTAAGGCAATGTGTATTCTCTGATGTTTCAGTTGCTGTGGGTTTTGTTTTTTGGGACAAGACAAGTTGGAAGGAATGGTAAGCAACCGACTGTTTGAGTTATTCTTTGTATCATGTTAATAAAGTCTTTTGTTACCTTCTCCCCCTGTTTACAATGGATATAAAAGCTATGGAAAAATAAATGTGGGTGAATTTCAGTAATTACTGGAATGCCTTCCTGACATTATTCTATGGTTTTTGTTCTGTTATTTTTCATGTGTCTTCATAATCTGGCAACAGATATTTTTGTCAAGGTCAGTCTTCAACATATGGCACCCAATGTGGGGCAGTCCAGTGAATGCCAAAATGCGCAAAAGTGTGGCCAGGTGTACAAGAGAGTACATAAAACCACAAAAATGCACCACAGTTGGAGAGGTAAGTAATAAGTGCTCAAAATTAAATGGTAAATAATATTTAAAATGTCAGAAAAAAATCAAAATTAAAACTACAAATAATTGTAAATATGGGACAAAGTAGTATAGTTGCTAAAATATATTTCTGAAAAGTTTCTATACCCCAATAAACCTCTCTGCCGACACAATAATAATTGAGTCAGACCAACTCAAACTGAATTAGAGAAAGCTAAACTTTAATAGATATCAGTGCTCCTGGGTCACCATCTTTCCCCCTAGAGAGAAGTCAAGGAAGGAAAACTGGAAAACCACGTGTTTGTTCTCTGGAGTACAACTTAAATATCCTGTGGGAGTGGTCTTGAGAACCTCTGGGTGCCATTTATTATTGTTTCTCTCAGGGTCAGTGCTACTGGGGTTATATTTACATAGATGTCTTCTGTTCCAAAGCACTTAAGTGTACTTTCAACTTTTTCTTCAATGATGTTCAGTATGGTTGGTTTTATGTTGAGGTATTTGATTTATTTGGATGTAAGTTTTGTGCATGGTGATACATATGAATATATTTTTATTCTTCTGCATGTTATGCCAGCACTATTTGTTAAATATGCTTTTCATTTTCCATTTTCTTGTCAGCTAAGCAGACTTATAACTTGGATTATAAAGATAGCTTACAAACTTGGAATAAAATATACATTGCTTAAAACCTTATTTAACATATATTACAGGAGATGACTTCAAGGTTACTTTGCAGAGTGAGTGCTCTGACGGTTCAGTCCCTCAGGGCCCCTGGGCCCCCTGGTGCAGTTGCAATGTGCTCCACGATGTCTTGGGGTGTGCGTTCCTACTGATGATGAGCAGGCTATAGGGCTGGAGAGAGAGATCATGATAGCCACAGAGAAGGGACTAGCTCCATACAATATTCTACCTCCAAAGCTAGATTTGGGCATTAAGGATGATTCTAATTTAGTTCCATCCACCATCAACAAATGAATAGTGGGCTGCATCTTTGTGAAGAGGATAACTGTACCATCATCTGGTTTTGGCTGCACAAAGGTAAGATTCAGCAATGTCCAAGCTGTGGAACCCATTATAAGCTGGTGCCCCACCAACTGGCCCACTGAGCCCTGCATTAACTTTTCAGATTGTGATGAAAAACTTTTCTCCAATAAAAACTAGCCATTGTATTGGATCCTCCCCACAGGGGGAAAAAATCCTACAGGAGATCTTGAACCACTAAGTAATTTTTTTATTAAAATTTCCGCCTCCACCCGCCTCCACCCGCCTCCACCGGCCTCCACCAGCCTTCCATTTCCCTCCCCCTCCCTCTATTCCCCTCCCCCTACCTCTAAATTCCAAAGAGCAGTCAGGGTTCCCTGCTCTGTGGGAAATCCAAAGACCTCCTCCCTCCATCCAGGTCTAGGAAGGTGAGCATCCAAACAGGCTAGGCTCCCACAAAGCCAGTACATGCAGTAGGATCAAAACCTTGTGCCATTGTCCTTGCCTTATCAGCAGCTCTCATTGTCCACCATGTTCAGAGAGTCTGGTTTTATCCCATGCTTTTTCAGTCCTAGTCCAGCTGGCTTTGGTGAGCTCCCATTAGATCAGCCCCACCGTCTCAGTGGGTGGGTGCACCTGTCGCGGTCCTGACTTCCTTGCTCATGTTCACCCTCCTTCTGCTCCTCATTTGGATCTTGGGAGCTCAGCCCGACGCTCCAATGTGGGTCTCTGTCTCTATTTCCATCCATCACCAGATGAAGGTTCTATGGTGATATGCAAGATATTCATCAGTATGGCTATAGGATTGGGCCATTTCAGGCTCCCTCTCCTCAGCTGCCCAAGGAACTAGCTGGGGACATCTCCCTGGACCCCAGTGAACCCCTCTAGAGTCAAGTCTCTTGCCAACCCTAAAATGTCTCCCTTAATTAATATATATACTTCCCTGCTCCCATATCCACCCTTACTTTATCACAACCATCCCTTTCCCCCAAGCTCTCCCCATCCTCCCCTTCTCACTTTTCTCTCCCCATCTCCCCTTTCCCCCATCCCACCCCACCCGAATTCTCAACAGAAGAAGTTCAAATAGCCAAAAGACACTTAAGGTCATGCTCAACCTCCTTAGCGATCAGGGAAATGCAAATCAAAACAACTTTGAGATATCATCTTACACCTGTTAGAATGGCTAAAATCAAAGACACCAATGATAGCCTTTGCTGGAGAGGTTGTGGAGTAAGGGGTACACTCATCCATTGCTGGTGGGAATGCAAACTTGTGCAACCACTTTGGAAATCAGTGTGGTGGTTTCTCAGGAAATTCGGGATCAACTTACCCCAGGACCCAGCAATACCACTCTTGGGAATATACCCAGGAGATGCCCTATGATACTACAAATGCATTTGTTCAATTATGTTCATAGCAGCATTATTTGCAATAGCCAGAAGCTGGAAACAACCTAGATGCCCTTCAATGGAAAAATGAATGAAGAAAGTGTGGAATGTATACATATTAGAGTACTACTCAGCGGTAAAAAACAATGACATCTTGAATTTTGCATGCAAATGGATGGAAATAGAAAACACTATCTTGAGTGAGGTAACCCAGACCCAAAAAGAAGAACATGGGATGTACTCATTCATAATTGGTTTCTAGCCATAAAGGACATTGAGCCTATATTTCGTGATCCTAGAGATGCTAAATAAGAAGGTGAACTCAAAGAAAAACATATAGTTATCGTCCTGGATATTGGAAGTAGACAAGATTGCAGGGCAAAAACTAAGTAAAATTCTTAAAGGGAGAAGTGATCTAAATTTCAGTATGCAGCTCACAGAAGCTACCAGATGGGCACTCACCCAGATAGAGTATGCTATACAGAAATAGCAAGTACATTACATTAACTATAATCAGCACTAACAATCATATAAATCACCTACAAAATTTACTCCTAAGGCAGTGGTATGGAAACACGGCCTGCTTTTATGGTTGTACCTTCCGATTCACTAGTTAAGGTATTAAATCCTTATTTTAAAGCAGTAACTTGCTTAGCACAAAAATAGGATAAAATCTAGGGGATATTTTGACAGGGAATTGGCTATGATCAATGTTCCCTATACTAAGCAACAGATTAATTGGTTATTTCAAAATAGTGATTCTTGGGCAATTGTGTTTGTTCAATTTAAAGGTGAGGTTAATAATCTTTTCCCAGCTGACCTGTTGCTGTAATTAACACAACTGTACTCCTTTACTTTTCCTAAATTTGTAGCAAAAGATCCCTTAAAGGATATTATGCTAAATTTTACAGATGGTTTGTCCAATGGAAGAGCTACATATGTTGTTGAGGGTGAAAAGGAATTGTGGAGCGTGCCCTTGTCTTCGTGAAAACAACTTAAAAGAATAAAAACAAGAAAATTAAAAATCACCATATAATGCCATAAGTCATGAACCTTTTATCGATGTATGTGAACAATCTGCTGCAGAAAGATTTTGGTATGATGATACCAAGGTGACTTTTTCTAAGGCAAGGTAAAAAGACCCTTGTGTTAAATTATGGAAAGGAACTTGGGGTCGAGGATATGTTTGTACTTTTTTCACAGAAAAAAAAAATAAAGCTAGATGAGATGACTGCAAATACAGCAGAGAAGTACCAGCCCTGATGATATCATAGCTACTGATGACTCCATAGGAAAAGTGGAAAGAGGTTCCTAAACCTGTGGTCCTGATTTCCTTATGCCTACATGCTGCAGGCCAAGGAAAGGGGTACCTGAACTAGGACTGAGGTTAGGAAGCTCATGGCTTAACTGTGGGTTACTAGGCTGCATCTGGACACTCGGGACCCACACTGCCATTGAGGTTGCTGCTGCTGCCACAATCCTGACAACAGCTAGTTACAATCTGACAAGAGAAAGAAGATCGTTGTGATGACTAGTGACTTCTAACTCCTTGATGGAATTGATGCACAAACTTCAGACCTATTGAGACCTGTTTACCTTGGAGCCAAACCAGAAATGCAGCTACACATTTTGAAATTTTACTCTTTGGGACTCAGAACACATTTTGACAACATGGTATTCAATCTGTTGTTGAAATATTGGACCTGAGAACTGAGACCTAAACTTTTCTCTCAGGGAAAATGGAATTGTTACAAGGAATGACAGAATTCCCTCTTCAAATATAAGGAGGGTATCCTAAAAGATTTTAGCTGCTGCTCAGAGACTGGGACAATTAATTAAAAGCAGCAATGCAGTTGGACTATAACCTATCACAGTAACCTTTTCTTGTCTTTTGATTAAAATGGATTTAAGAGAATTGTAATGTGGCAAATTGTATGTTTATTGTTAATTTCTACTCTAGAATTGTGTTATTGTCAGGTTAAATGTAACAGCTTTAATTCACAATAAGATGTTAAGAAAAAATTTGAGTGCTTGGGTTTGATATAATTAATAAAAAATTTAGATTTTGATACAGCAAAAATAGTTAAGAAACAGTCTAGAACAAATAAAAAAATGCATTCCCAACCCTGGTGATCCTCCTTTCTTTTAATGAGGAGACTGTAGCCATTAGGAGCCTGTTTATTCACAAAACATTATCTAATTGCAGATAAAGTCTCTTGACAAAAACTTGGCTCAGAGACACAGAACCCAGAGGTACTTTCTCCCTTAACCCTTTGCTTACAGAGGTTGGCAGTCATAGATAGGTTTGATAGTTTTTCCTGCCAGGCCCCTAAGACATGGAAATTTATAATTAGAATATACATACCAAAGATTGGTAAGTCTGAAAAACAGAAAATTGTTCACTTAAGGCAGACAAGATCATCTTTCCTGTTGTAGAAACCTAGGCCTTATTAAAATTAATAAAAAGGGAATGAGCCAAGTCATTCTGTATTATATTGGGATCATTAAGTCATTCTGTGTTTTATCTACTAGATTCTTTAACTATGCAAAGCCTAAGTGGCAATTGTTTAACTACTTGTCACCATTAAACAAAGTAATCTGATAACTCCCCTATATGTTTGATTCCTCTAGAGAACCCTGGCTGAAACATCAAATCTTGGTTGACAAATTGTCTATATCTAGAATCAACTACAACCTACACAACTGAGAATACCTGTGACATATTTTCTTGATTTGATCATTTGAGGTTGAACGACACCAAATCTTCTTGCAGCATGCCACAGGAAAGGATATGAGAAAATGAAGCTTTTGCTTTTTATCTGCTTGTGTTCACTCTTCCTGGCATGTTCATCCATCTTTTTGAGAGGCCAACCCTTTGCTGGTATAAGAACTTTTTATTTTGGGTTCGAACCTAGGCTGAAGAGTATCAGTTCTTTAGCATCTCTCCTGAGTGCCAGTTTCAGATTGTGCCTGCTGAAACATTCGGTCTTGTTGACTGAACATCTAAGTATCCTTGACTTTTCTAGTGTAGAGTTGTCTTTGTTGGACTACTCTGACCACGACATGTAAGCGACCCAAATAAATTCCCTGTACACACACACACACACACACACACACACACACACACACACACATGTCCATTTTGTCTCCTTAAATAGGCATGATTAATAAGAGAGTGAGGGGAACAATGTATACATATGGTGTTTATGGAAAGGGAATCGCCAATTTAATTCTATATTGCTTTAGTTGTCTTTAATTATGTGAACTCTCCAGTTTATAATGATAATAAAATTAATAATGTAATAAGGATCTTTGAATTCTGAGGCTCTTAGAGATATGGAAATATCACATCAGCATGCAATCTATAGAACGGCACTGCACCAAAGAAGAAATATTTGCTACTCAGCCAATTGATGATCCTTTTTGACTAGCTCACAATTATCACATTATTTATCTGTATTTATTTATCACTAAATCTTCCATATTCATTTCCCAAAAGAGATGATCTTCTCACTACTCATGAATCCAAAAGCAAGAACACAAAATTTCTTTATTAAAACTTAAAAATACACAAAGGATGATTAGGAACATTTTAATTTGGGGGAATGTTTAAGCGGGTATTGGCAGAACCTCAATGGGGTTGATAAAGGATCTCCTAAGCACAAGTAAAGAATAAGACTATGATACATCTGTTATAGTTAGAAATGATTAGAGATGAATTTGAATTTATTGTGTAAAATGTAGATAACAAATCAGAGTTGAGTAAACATTAATGAAATTTAATAAGAGACAACCCTAAAGGTTTGTATTTTTATAATTTATTTGTATTTATAGTTTTATATGTATATTTACACATACAAAGAATATTGATAGTCACATATAACAGATTAGGTCCTTTAAATGAAGTAAAAATGGGGACACTGTTTATATTTTATGTGGAAACAAGATTTATTAGAAAAATGTCATGTGGTATACACGTGAAATGGAGGTGCTGAAACAAAGGTAAAGATTGTAAACTGCCTAATGATGTCCAGTCTCTGAGTCAGAAAATTATCATCATGAATATCTCTCTTCTCCATTTGTGATTTTTGAGGAAAAAGTCTCTTGAAATAAGCATGATAGCAAAACTGCTCTTTCAACAGGATCTCCCAGGAATGTGAACTGTTACAAGGTAGGTTTGTGACACCCTTTATCCATACATGGGCATGTTCAGTAATCATCATCAAGAGACATTCAACAACATTACCTTTAGAAGCAACTAACCCAAATTTCCTTTAATGTACTGAAGAGTTTAAGTATAATTCTTATATCTTACTTAGAAAGACACTCCACCTGACTTTTTGGAGTCCATTCCCTATGATGGGATACCTTGCTCAGCCTTCATACAGGGGAGAATAGCTTGTTCATGTCTTAACTTGTTGAGATGCCAGACTTTGTTGTTTCCCCAAGGAAGGTGTTACATCTCTGAGAAATGAATGAGGGTTAGGAAAGTGTGGAGGTGGAATGGGGAAGGGAGAAGTGGGGTTGGTATATAAAATAAAAACTAAAGTTCTTTAAATAAAAAGAAAGGCTGAGTGGAGTTGGCACACACCTTTAATCCCAGTACTTGGGGGGCAGAGGCAGGCAGATCTCTGTGAGTTCAAGGCCACCCTGGTCTACAAGAGCTAGTTCCAGGACAGGTTCCAAAGCTACAGAGAAACCCTGTCTCAAAAAAAAAAAAAAGAAGAAGAAGAAAGAAGTCCATTTAGTCACTGAATGTCATC
>NW_026068263.1:46755-50306 GCF_014885135.2 Alexandromys fortis | reverse complement strand
TATATATGATTTATTATTTAATATATATAAACAGTGAAATATATGATATTTCCCTATTTTTCTCCATGAACATTTCTCATACAAATAAGTTTTTGGAACTGAGTATGATGGGGTGTGCCTTTAATTCCAGCACTCAGGAGGCAGAGGCTGTGTGTTTGAGACTACTGTTGTCTATAAAGTGAGTTCTAGGACAACCAGAGCTACACAGAGAAGTCCTGTTTACAAAAGAAACAAAAAATAAAAAAGTCCAATGAAACAAACAAACATTAATATTGAAATAATTGAAGAATTAAGCTATCAAAAGATAAAAAATTTTCCCTTGCTCAAGGAATAATAGGATTAACATAATAGATATGGACCCCTAACCAAAAGCAACCTTCAGATTCAATGCAATACACACCAAAATGGCAACACAATTCTTCAAAGATCTTGAAAGTATAATTCTCAACTTCATATGGAAAAACGAAAAGATCCCAGATAGCTAAAATAATCATGAACAATAAAAGAACTGCTGGAATTATACCACACCAGATTATAAGTTGTTCTTCAGAGCTACAGTAACATAAACTACTTGGTATTGGCATAAAAACAGACAAAAATATCAATGTATTTTAATTTAATTCTCAGACATAAATCCATAAACGTATGGATACTGACTTTTGATAAAGAAGCCCGAAATAATCACTGTAAAAAGGATCTTCAAAAATGCTTCTTGTCAAACCTGATGTCTGCATGTAGAGTAATGCAAATAGATGCAGAATTATCATCACTTTGCACAAAACTCAAATCCAGCTAAATTAAAGATCTCAACATAAACCAGATACAGTGAACCTAATCAAAAAGAAAGTAAGAAATAGCCTTGATTCACTGGAATAAGTGACATCTTTCTGAACAGTGCACAGACAGTGCAGAAACTAAAATCGCCACTTAGTAAATGGGACCTCATGAAACTGAAAAGTTCTGTAAACCAAAAGAAACGGTCGTTCAATGTGGCAGCCTAGCTAATAGAACAATTTTTTCACCTCCATATCTGATAAGTAAAGAACTAATATCCAAAATATATAATGAACTCAAAAAATTAGATACAAAAATAAATAATCCAATTAAAATGAAATACAGATCTAAAGAGAGAATTGCAAATATAAAAAACTCAAATGACTGAAAAATGTGAAAAATGTTCAACATCCTTATTTATCAGGAAAATTTAAGTCAGAACAACTTTGTTGTTTTATGTTACACCTGTCAGAATGGCAAATACCAATAACAGAATTGACAGCACTTGCTAGCAAGGATGTCGAATAAGTAAAATTTCACAGGGTTCCATAAGTTCTCAGAGGAAAGATTTAATAAAAGCTTTATATTTAGGACTCTGTTTTCCAAGGTTTCTCACTCTTTTTATAATAATTGGCTATTGGTCCGCATATTCCCATCTGCTCCAGTAGGAACCTTCTCTGATGATTCTTGAACAAGGCACTGATTCAAGAGTAGAACAGAATATGATTAGAAGTCATTTTCTCAATACTTTTTTAAAGACTAGTAGTTTTCTTTCATTTCAATCTAGGTCTCTAGATGATTTAGTCTCTGTTACTAGGTCACCCACGTAGTGGTGCTTATGGTTCCCATCTTGAGGTGTAGGCCTTAAGTCAAATCAGACATTAGTTGGTTATTACCACAAATTTGCATCACCATTATTTTGCAGCCAGTACATCATTATAGATCAAATATTGTGTGGATGCATTTGTGCATACGTTTCTCTTTTGTTAGCCTGCAGTGTACCTTCCCATACCAAAGGCACTAGAATGTGGGAGTTCCGGTTCTGTGTACAAACCATCTCACCCTCTGTGTGTTCAAAGTCTTGTGCAATGACTTGTGATAGGGCTCTCTTCTCAGTTGTGGGGAACAATGTAATGTTTTGGCTAGAGCCTGGCTTGTTTAGGGAATTTCATAGCATCCTTTTGGCTAACAATTCAATTGAATGTAACCAAGTCATAGTACTGACAACTTCATTTTGTGACTATGTCTACTCCATGCTTTAGAAAATTCATCAGTATCATCTTCATATATTTTTTAGAAGTTTCCACTCCACTGGGTTTCCAAACAACCCTTCAAATGCCCAATTCTAGCTGTCTGTTCTTCCATTCTCTCCCTTAACCCCATTGCCACTACCCATGTGGTCCTCCCTTGGCAATCCTCCCCACCCCAGTTTACATATAAAAATCTTTTATTTCTCATTCCCAGGAAGATTCATGTGTATCACCTGTCCCTTCCTCTATACCTGACTTCTCTAAGTCTATAGATTGAAGCTTGGCTATCATTTACTTAAAGGCTAATATCAGCATATAACTGAATGTTTATTATATTCATCTTTTTTTATCTGAGCATCTTAATCAAGATGATTTTTATAGTTTCTTCTACTTGCCTGCAAATTTCATGATATCATCTTTCAGCAGCTGAGTAATACTCCTTTGTGTAAATATACCACATTTTTAAAATTCATTCATCTGTGGATGAACATCTAAGTTTGTTTCTAATTTTTGCCTGTTATAAAAAAATCTTTAAGTCAATATACAAGGGTTTTGATATCATATGGGTTTAAAAAAAACAAATTGTGTTTTGATAAACTCCTTAGACCTCATTACCTACAAATCTGTCTTCTTTGTTATGGAAGCAATCTTCTCCAGTATCCTTTCTTCTTGATATGTGGCCATGTGCCCTTTTGTCCACCTCACATATTCCTTACCACCTGTACTCTCTTTTTGTCTACTTTCCACATTATTTGGGCTATATTTACATGGCCACAGATAGATTAATATATACTGAATACACATGTATATCCATATTTGATGGAGGAGGGTTATCTGTCTATGGGTTACTTTCATTGGTTAATAAAGAAACTGGCCCTTTGATAGGACAGAAATTAGATAGGCAGAGTAGACATAACAGAATGCTGGGAGAAAGAAGCAGAGTCAGGCAGACGCTATAGCTACCCTCTCCAAGATGGACGCAGGTTAAGATCCTTCTTGGTAAGCCACCACCTCCTGTGCTACACAGATTATTAGAAATGGGTAAATCAAGATGTGAGAATTAGCCAGTAAGAGGCTAAAGCTAATGGGCCAAGCAGTGTTTAAAAGAATACAGTTTCTGTGCAATTATTTTGGGTAAAACTAGTTGGTGGCTGGGAGCTGAGAGGCAGGAAGTGGCCTGCAGCTCCTTACAAGACATATTTTAGAGGAGAGGATGCGTATGATGAAGAACACATGGTTTTGTTTTTCTGAGTTTAGATCATCTCACTTAATACTGTCTTTTCTTTGTCTGCTCATTTTCCTAGAAATAATTTCATGTTTCTTTACTGCTGAGAGAAATTCTTTTGTTTTTTGTTTTTTGTTTTTGTTGATTCTCGAGCCTGGATTTTTCTGTGTAACCACTGTGGCTGTCCAAGAATTAGCTTTTGTATACTAAACTATCCTCAAACCCACAAAGATTCACCTGCCTCTGCCTCACAAGAGCTGGAATTAACAGGGTACCATCACAAGCTGAATACATACATATAT
>NW_026068263.1:34526-46679 GCF_014885135.2 Alexandromys fortis | reverse complement strand
ATAATGAAGTTATGCAATATATTCATTATCCATTGGTCTGTTAATGGGCATCTATGTTCTTCCTTCTTCCTTACTAAGGTAAATAGATGTGTTATTTTCTTTTTGGTAGTGTATGAAGAAATTTGTGTACATGCTGAAGTATGTATAATTGACTCATATGGTAGTCATGTCTTTTAATGGTTTGAGAAGTCTCCATTTTGGTGTCCATAATAGGTATGCTTGCTCTTACTGCCACTAGCTGCAAATAAGAATTCCTCTTTTCTATTACGCTCACAAATATTTTATATATTCACTTATTTATTTATTTGCTTGTTGTTTTATTTATTGTAGCATTATTAATAAAATCCCAGAGATAGATATTAGGGTTCAGCCTGAAGATCAAAAAGCAAAACAGCCAGCCACTGTCTCTCCTCAACTTCAGTCTGAAATGGTGATTCTGCCTTCAGGAATCCTAAGACAGATACTGACAGAAACTTCTCTCTAAAGTTTGTGGCAGGGTTTCTCTCTGTGACAACCCTGAATGTCCTGGGATTTGCTTCATACACCAGGCTGGCCTTGAACTCAGAGAGATCTGCCTGCCTCTAACTCTTGAATGCTAGGATTAAAGGCATGTACCACAACACCCAGATCACAAATATTTATTTCTTATTTTTTGATACTAGCTTGCTATTCTAAAATTAGTGAGATGAGTTTCAAAGAAACAAACTTTAAGTCAACATTCTTATTCTCTTTGCCTGTAGAAGGGAGAACCATAACTTCTCAGAAGTTTTATTTAGTTTTTTCATTTTAGAAAATTTCATACATATTTATAATATAATGATATCCATAGTTTTCTACCATTTGTCCTCCTAACTTTCTATTATTTTTTCATAATTATACATGAAGTAACAGATGTTATGAATTCAGGATTTTAACAGCATGGCATATCCATAATATAGCATTGTGTAGGACTCTCTTGCCATTACAGATCTTTGAGCTGCTCGTCTGATATGTTCCCTTTATCGTGAGTGTTTGGTACCATTGCTTTGTTTACAGTTGAGCAGACAATAATTTGGAGGCATCTTGAGAGGAACTGGAAGGAGGAAGTAAGAGATAGATATGACCAAACACAAAATGAGAATTTTCAAATAATAAAAATATTTTTCATAAGAAAAAAGAATTGATAAGCCTGATGATGGCTAGGACATTAGAGAAGAAATGTTTTATATTTGACAGAGGAACATTATCACAAATTATGAATAATATGGTATCAATGTGTTGATGAGTTCTCGGATCTACATAGAAATGTCTATATACATATGACAATATATAATTTTATATAGATTGTCCTAGGGTTTTTATTGCTTTGACAAGACATCACGACCATAGTAACTCTTATAACAGAAAACAGTTAAGTGAGGCTGGTGTATAGTTTAGTCCATAGGTTTAGTCCTTTATCAGCATGATGGGAAACATGGTGGGATGCAAGCAGACATAGTGCTAGAGGGGAGTTGAGGACTCTACATATAGATCTGAAGGCACTAGGAAGAGAATAAGACAAAATTTCTTCAATGGTACCAAACCTACTTCCACCTCCTAATAGTGCCACCTCCCATGAGACTATGGGAGTCATTTTCTATTATTCCACCATATTGATAAAACATAACATTTATTTTAGGGAAACTATATATCAATAAAATAGTTAGGATTAAATATAGGACTTTTGTATGAACACACAAATTGTATTAGTAACAATTATTTTGCTATTGTGTCTTTTTTTCAAAGCTGAGGACTGAACCCAGAGCCTTCCACTTGTTGGGCAAGCGCTCTAACACTGAGCTAAATCCCCAAACCCAGTTACAATTAAATAGAATAGTCAGTAATTGTGTACCATTAACTATGTACCATAAAATTAGTCTTCAGCATTTCACGTTTGTCGTGTATCTACTAGGTTTTACTTGTATTTTTACAGTTAATAAAACCACCTATCTGTGTAAATCAACAATTTTCACTGACCCAAAATATTTATGTTACAATTATTAGTGGAATATTTTTTTAAGGAGGTGTGTCAAGACAGGCTTTCTATGTAGCTTTATAACCTGTTCTGAAACTAGTTTTGTAGACCAGGCTGGCCTTGAACTCACAAAGATCTGCCTGCTTCTGCCTCCTTAGTGCTGGGATTAAAGGCATGCACCACAATCACCGGCTAGTGGAGTA
This sequence comes from Alexandromys fortis, assembly GCF_014885135.2. Taxonomy (NCBI): domain Eukaryota; kingdom Metazoa; phylum Chordata; class Mammalia; order Rodentia; family Cricetidae; genus Alexandromys; species Alexandromys fortis. Next base: position 44,483 of record NW_026068263.1, on the reverse strand, counting down.
TTTGTTAAAATATATAAAAAAAGAAGGATATTTAAAATGAGATGAAAACCAAATATTGGAATAGAAAGATAATGAATGTGAATCAAAATGGAAGGAATCCTTTTGGACTCCTAATAATCAAATAATAGAATTAATACTTATTCAATACCTCTAGGTGTTCCTTAAGGATTTATGCTGCCCCATGTTCACATGGGAATTCAAGTGTCTAAATAATAAGAAGCTGTGGGTGTTGAAACACTAATACTACAGAGACTAAAACCAATTTTCATATGAGAGAACTCAACAGTTTTATTCAGATGGCACACTACCATCTGAATTTAGGGACTACCACTTTAGTAATGGAGGCAGATAGCTGTCTGTCTGTCTCATTCTTCAGTGCTAACACCAAGGCCATGTGAGATCTCCTACTTTGTGTCATGCCACTGTTATTAGGTTCTTGTCTATCAGTCTATCTGTGAAAACTGTAAAGAGACTTTAGGAAGATGAACAGAATCACATCATATGTGGTGTGTCCTTCTAAATTGTATGTTTTCTTTGATACCTGAGAAGCAGTGATTATGATAATGTCTTTTATGTTCCAGTGATGTCTTCTATCTGTAATAACACTGTATTCCTAGTCAGATTTGAATTATTTTCAAAATTCTCCAGATTTTCTTTTGTTTGAAAATTGTCATGTGTACATACGTATGTTGTGAGATTATTCTAAATTTTTTCTGCATGCTTTAGAAAATCCTTTGTTGGTCAGATATTTGTTGTCTATGACTTTTTGTTATAAATATTCTGAGAGTGCGTGGTATAAAATATCACTGACTTCTCTGCTTTATCCACTGAATACAAGGTAAAATAAACATTATCAAGAGATCCAGATCACAATTAGGAACTTGTTTTGCTTTTATAGAAAAATGTGGTTTAATTTCCAGCAACCATATCAGTTAACATAGAATTGCATGTAATTTCATTTCTAGACAATCCGCCACCCTCTTGGCTGTCTGCTGGTACCCATAATCCTATGCATATGTACACATAAACACAAAACATACATTTTGAAATAAAGCAAATCTTCCAAAAAGTGAGGATGGCATAAATTGCCAATAATGAATGCACCATGAATATTGAATTCACTAATGTTGGTATTTTGCCAACAGAGTCCTTAAAACTACAAAACTGTTCACATCAATATCATATATAATATAGATTCCTGTAAAAACTCTTTTGGTTTTCAGAGGAAAACCTGTTTGTCAATTAAATGGATCTTAAATATTATTTCATTGTTTGAATTGATTTGCCATTCATGTATTTTCCATAATGAAACACAAATCCAAGAAAATCAAAATATCAAAGATACCGTAATGATGATTTTTTTCATAATTCCTTTCATGTCCTTATTTCTAAGGCTAAAGATAAATGGGTTCAGCATTTGTGGGATAACTGTATACATCACATAAGCCACTGAAGCCTTTTTGGGTAAAATATTATTAACTGCAGAGTTTATGTAAACCCACAACCCTGATCCATAGGACAAAGAGGTCACTGATAAGTGAGACCCACAAGTGGAAAAGGCTTTGTATCTCCCTCTCACTGAAGGTATTCTACAAACAGAGAGAACAATTTGGACATAAGAGAAAATAATACCAGAGATTGGGATGCCACCAAATATAAATGTTGCAAGATATATCAGAATGTTATGAACAAGGGTGTCAGAGCAGGCAAGCTTCATGACTTGAGAAAGTTCACAGAAGAATAAGGAAATTTCCAGGTTTGTGCAAAAGGATAGCCTCAATACCATGAGACCAAGAAGTCCCATGTTCAAAATGCTGATAAGGATGGAAAAGAGAATTATTAAACCACATGAGTAAGGATTCATGATGATTGTGTAACTCAGTGGATAGCAAATGGCCACATATCGGTCATAGGCCATTGCTCCAAGAATGCAACTTTCAAATCCAGCAAAAAACAAGACAAGGCAGACCTGAGTGAGGCAGCCTGCATAACTGATGCTCTGAATCTGTGTTTGGATATTTAATAACATGTGTGGGATAATGGTTGTCGTTAAGCATATGTCATTAAAGGACAAATTGTAGATAAAGAAGTACATAGGTGTTTGCAAATGGGAGTAAGAGCTCACAGCCAGGATAATAAGCAGATTCCCCAGGATGGCGACCATGTACATGAAGAGAAAGAGGCAAAATATGACTGGCTTCAGTTTTGGATCATCTGTTAGTCCCAGAAGAAAGAAGTGAGTAACATCTGTTTGGTTTTTACTTCCCATGTTTTTGGCAATCTATTTGAAATACAGACAGAAATAAAATGTAGGGACAATCAATATGTTGGAAGATGTTAGAAGTACAAGTTCTTTGGTTGAATCATATTTATTCTTAACAAACTCTTAATATAAGGGCCAATGTATATGTCCTCACAAGCACTCCATAGTACTTTGAATATGATTATTTTGAGGTAAATATAAATCATTTTAAAACCTAGTTTACTATAGCAGCTGTTTAGCATTCAAATTATTTATTCTGGTGATTTTCTCTGCATAGAACCCTCACTTCTCTTATTGCAAATGTTATGGATTTTTTTCAAGAACATGGCCTTTTTTGAACTGTAAAAAGCCAGTAAAAATATAAGTGTAATATAAAACATGCTTTTTGTAGTCAGAAGATTCATGGAATTATACAAAAAAAGATGAGCAAATATTATGTAAACTTTCTTATAAAAATTTCCCAAACCACAGGCTGTTTTATTGAGATTATAGTATAGTTACATCATATTTACCTCACCATCCTCATTCCAAACCTTCTGACCTGTCCCTCCTTTCTTGTTTTCATATTCACGGCCTTCTTTTTCATTAACTGTTATTGTACACATATAAGTATATTTATATACATGTCTATATATACCCAACTAACCATGAATTGAAGTACAATAGAAAGATCTTATTTACTACCAAAATAGATTTATGTCAACATTGGAAAATAGAATTAGAGTTCATCCTTATTATAGCCCAGAGAGAAATATATCCCATCTCCTTTACAAGTTAATTCTAAGAGAAACTGTAAAATGGTATCTATGAGATTCTCTGTTTCATATTAGGGAGTTCTCATTAGCTAAAATGTGACATTTTGATTTTTAAAAATGAATGAAAGAACATAACAAATATATAGAAAATCAAACAAAGAGATTTAACTTACAAACAGTATTGTCTGTCATATTTAGAAAGGATAAAGTTTCTAGATGACAGGATTATATGAACCTTTTAAAGAATACTGGTTACCTAGGGTGGATGATTCTGTATGGCATGATCTCTGTTTTCAAGGAAAACAGAAGTAGCTATGATATAGATTATTTGATGGAGTATCAAACTTAAAAGCTCTGGATAAAATATAGACAAATATTTTATTGTAGGGGAAATCACCAACAAGTTAAGATATCCAGATTTCCATAGTAGGACATATATCATAAGCTGTTAACAACTTTGATTGAATTAATCAGTTGGAAATTTATGTGTATAATCCATGCTCTCCTCATGTAACTTAAGCATATAAAATTTTTAAAAAATTATATTCAACAAATCTAGGAAAATCATCTGTAAGAATATTTCACAACGAGAAACATTTGCCGTAAATTACTTTGAAGTTAGCAGTGCTTGCAGAGAATGTGCAATGTGCTGGGCTCAACATGCATGAAGGGAAATAAATCCCTTAGTTCAGTGAACAGATTGTAGTATTCTTCCATAACTTTTACTCAAGTTTTCATTTTTTCTTGCAACTATATACTACACAGAATGTATTATTCATTGATATAAAAGAGGCAATAAAGGGGAGAAGTTTTAGAAAAGAAGAAGGGACTATTCCTATCAAGACCATAACAAATATCAGAGATGTGCCTGCCTGTAAAAATCTCTTTTGACAAGGATAGTCTCGTAGAATAATAATAAAGAAATATCATTGAACACAGCATTCTATGATTAGAGTTGGTAATAAATATATAGGGATTAGCATGAATTTAAGTATGAATGATTTAGATAATGAAACATACCTAAACTCATTTTGTAAATAAGGAACTTTACATTACATGGTTAGTCTCAAGAACAATAGGACTCAATAGTGTACCTTGTTATTGACGACAGAAGATGTGTTCTTGTAAAGCAAAGAATTAGAGTCATTACTTCTTTGCTAGGGAGATTCACCTCAAGAAGGTTATATATGTGTTGGTGTCTACCTGGGACAGATATGTTGCATCTGTTATCACAGGATAACTCCTATAGCTTCTGTATCTCCAGGGACAAAATATCCAAAGGTCCTCATTAGGCCAGCTATGTATTGTAACTTTATTTTCTTAAACACAGGGGATAAAGTAAAATAGTATGGCTGCCCTCCTGACACCTGGGGTTTGATTATATTTCTATCCTGTAATTATTATGTCTGTTTTTCTCCATTTCACAGTCATTAAATATAATGTCACAATTATTATCCCCAAACCCTCATCAAACAGTTATTGATACACTAAAGATTTTCTATGACAGTGAAAATGTTATTATGCTAGATTGGACAATATAATTATGCATGCTTTTTAAATATTTAAAAATTTTAGGGGCTGGAGCGATGGCTCAGTGGTTAAGAGCATTGCCTGCTCTTCCAAAGGTCCTGAGTTCAATTCCCAGCAACCACATGGTGGCTCACAACCATCTGTAATGATGTCTGGCGCCCTCTTCTGGCCTGCAGACATACACACAGACAGAATATTGTATACATAATAAATAAATAAATATTTTAAAAAAAAAAAACAAAAAAACAAAAATTTTATACTCTGAACATAAATATGCTAATATTTCTTTGTATATTGTTAAACTGAGGGTGTTAAATATGCTTTAGTGGAAGACATTTATCCATATTATTTCACCAAAGAACATTACTATGAAACAGAATAGATGTATCATTTATACATTGGAGATATTTGAGATATAGAAGTCGCTATTTTCTCTAACATATTTCATCCCATAAAACTGTATCATTTGAACTATAATTTCCAGACCGAGGGGGGGAGCAAGATAACTGTTATAGATTCTACAATATCAATATTTGAACTTCAGTTATGACTTAAAATGTTACAATTTTATACTTTTTGAAAATCATTCATAATGCACCATTAATACTTAACCTCACCACCTATAGTCCCATAAAGAACTCTCACAACAGTAGAAAAAACCATTTTTTAATATTATTGTGCCTCTTGGTATTATTAAATTAAGTAAAAGAAAATGTTAAACCATGCAAGTAAAATTATATAAATTATATAAACATAAACATGTTTTATTAAAAAGGGTGTATGTATGAAGACAAAATAGTTATATGAGTTATGAGCAAGTTTTTTAAAGTTTGCATATGATGAGACTGAAAGATGTATATATTGGCATGTCCTGGCACACCTTAGTTTTGGGAACTTTGAGGGCATAGCCTGGAGCCAGAAACCACTGAAGATCCAAGTCCAAACCAGGAGAAGACCCAGACCAGGGTCATTTACAGAAACAGGACTGAGCCAGTAACCTAGGCTACAACAGGCCTGACACAGTAAGCTACACTGGAGCAGGTACAAGGGAACAATCGCTAAGGGAGTAGACAGGTCTGTCAGACAAAAATATAATAGATAAATAAGAGAACTAACAGTTGTTATGACTCAAATGGACTTAACAGACAGATATAGAACATTCCATCCAAACAAAAAACAATATACCTTCTTCTCAGGACATCATGAACATTCTCAAAAATTGACCATATACCAAAAGGATGCTAAATTGTACCAAAAGAACGTGTGCTCAGGTATGTTCATAGCAGCATTGTGTATCATAGCCAGAACCTGGAAACAACCTAAATGCCCTTTGACCAAAGAGTAAATAAGGAAATTGTGATACATTTACACAATGGAGTACTACATAGCAGAAAAAAAATAATGACATCTTGAAATGTGCAGGCAAATGGATGGATCTAGAAAACATCATACTGAATGAGGTAACCCAGAACCAGAGGGACAAATATATTACTTACTCATAAGTTACTTTTAGACATAAAGCAAAGACAACTAACTTCCAGATCACAATTCCAGAGAATCTAGACAACAATGAGGATCTTGAGGGAGAGAGAGATGTAGAACTATCTACATGGAAGTAGAAAAAGACAAGATCTTTTGAGTAAATTTGGAGCATTGTGACCATGAGAGAGGGTTGAAGAGAAGGAGAGTAAAAGGGCGGTGAGCAGGAAACCATGTATAGCTCAGTAAAATGAATAAAAATAACATATATATACATATATACAAGTGTATATATATTATGTATATATATATGAGTCTGTGTCTGAATTTATATGTGTATATATGTGTGTGTATATATGTATATATGTATTGATTATATTGACACATTTACACACATATGTATGGAGTTTTAATTATAATATACTTTTGGAGTTGCTTTCTAGTTATTTCTATTTTATATCCAGTGTGCTTCATTTTTCTAAACATGTATGCCTTTTGTTAATTTGGGGAAACTTCCTCTATTATCTGATGTAGATCTGGTGAATGTCATTGGTCTGGGTTTCTTCTACCATTCTGCCTAGAAATAGAAGTTTTTGTCACTTTTATGGTGTCACACAATTCTGAAACTGTGTATCTGTATCTACATGCAATTTTCAGGTCTTTTGTTTGTGTTATCTAATATCTTTACTTTATCTTGAAGTATTCATATTCTTTTATCTGATTGTTCTACTGTACTTATAAGATTTTATTCCAAATTTTAAATCTCAAATTGTTGTCTGAGGTTTTCTGTCCTGCCTGGTTCCCACAGTCCTTGAGTCCCAAATAAATCAGACAGAGGTCTACATTAACTATGAACTGATTGGCCCACTAGCTCAGTCTTCTTATTAACTCTTATAACTTATATTAATCCATTATTCTTGTCTATGTTAGCCACGTGGCTTGTTTTTTTTTTCAGTAAGGCAGTCACAATTTGCCTGCTCTGAGGATGGACCAGGAGTCTATCCTCTTCCCAGAATTATTCTGTTCCCATTGATCTGCTTCTACTTCCTGTCTGGTTGTCCCACTATTCTTCCTGCCTGGCTACTGGCCAATAAGCATTTATTTAACAGAATACACACCACTGTCCCACACCACTTCCCCCTGTTTAAAAAAAAAAACTCTGAATCTAATATCTTTTATTTAGCTTTTCTCCTGACCATCAGCTATAACAACTTGTAACCAACATTCTAAACAAAGGAAAATATACACAGTCCATTTTGGGGAATGTGGGTGTAGTTTTCCAGGCTACTTCCTGTTGGTTGGGGGCACCGAAAATATTATGGGGACCTAAAGAAAATTTAAAATTATAAACAAGTCATGGTTAGATTATGCTGTGAGTCTTGGTCATCTCAGGCAGCAATTTTGAATCTGCTCTGGATGTAGAACTCAGGCATCTGCACCATCTGTTCCTACTGGAGATTTCTCAGGTGGTCTTCCTTGTTCAAACCTGATTTTTCTTAACTCAGAATGAATCCACAGCCTCTCATTTCCTGTGGAAATAAAAGAAAATCTACTTCTCCAAAGTAACATATCTTTTGACTTCAATTTTGAACTCAAGGCATTCTCAAAATACCTATCTTGGATTAATTTGTTAGCATTTATAAATAAATATCTTTTAGCAGCTATTTCTCCTTCCTCAGCATTCAAACAATTCAAAGACAACATAATAATATACAGTATCCAGACTCTCTGTGTATTTTCCATCTTTATGTGGCTTTGTTTTAACCTCTATCTCTTTTATTTTTACTTTTAAGTTTTGTTTTTTGAGACAGGTTCTCTGTGTATCTTTGGTTGTTCTGGAACTCCCTCTGTAGACCATGCTGTCCTTGAACTCACAGAGATCTTCCTGCCTCTGCTTCCCAAGTGCCTGGGTTAAAGGTGTGTGCCATCACACCTTGAACTCACGGAGGTCTCTATACCTCTGCCTCCCAAGTGTTGGGATTAAAGGTGTGTGTCACCACACCCAACTACTCTCTTTTTTTAAGGACTTTAACCTTTAGCCTGCATATATGTTTAACACACTGTAAAACATTTAGAAGTTTTCTTCATCTTTGACTCTCTCTTTAGTGTATATCTCTCTTATTTTGACCACATGAGTCTTTAAGTTGCTAGGCAATATAGCTAAGTTTAAAGCTGTGGCACTGATGGTTGGATCCATCCCATTTCTTAGCTTATTGAGATTCCAGCCTCATGGCGTAGGTACTGGCTGTAACCATGTTTATTGCCACAACTCTATGGTGTTTCAAGGTCCCTGCCAGCAAGCAAGCTGCAGCAGTGTGCTCACAAACCACATTTAAATGCTCTGTAATCAGACCTCCTGCCTGAAAGAGTCAGAGTTTATACTGGCAGGATGGCCCAAAAAGCCAGCATTTTAAAATGGTGTGGATTTTTACTGCTATGGCTGAAAATCAAAAAGCATGCAGTCAGCTTTTCATCAACACCATTAAGTGTTTTATGACCTCTTAAAAGAGCTACAAGGTTTCACAGCTAAAGCTCAGTCCGAAAGCCTCTCTTAAATGAGACACATTTGCCTCTAGCAAACAGAGCCCACCTGAGAAAATGCTGCTATCAATAATCTGTGCTTAACTCTATTCTTTTTTGTCTAGAATTACTTTCCAAGCTCTCTCAGGTTTTACGTGGATGCAGTTGCCTAAATGGGTGCCATTTATATAGGAATGTTATGATGTGTATGTTGACTTAGATGTATCTCTGATATGCAGTATGTGTATGTGCTTAATATGAATGTATATGCAAATACTTGAAGAAAACAGAAATTTTTAATGTTTTGAAGGGTCAATTAGTACAATTTGGATGTAGAGAATAAATTGGAAATCACAATTTATAGTATGCAATACCCAGTTCAGATTTTAATAGCTCATGTGCAGTTAGCTATGAATTATTAAATTTTTTATATATTGATTATGTTGAAAGAAAAAAAAACATGATCACCTCAAAGATTAAGAAAAGACTTTTGACAAAATTTAGCATCCCTTCATGATAAAACTCTGAAGAGAATAACTAAAAGCAATTCTACTAAAATCAGTAAGACAAATTGTCTGTTATCTCTATACCAATTCAATACAGTACCTGAAGTCTTAGATAGAGCAATAAGACAACTGACGGAATAAAGGGGATACAAATTAGAAAGCAAGAAATCAAAATATTTTTATTTATAGGTATAAATATAAGTAACCCCCAAAATCCAGCAGAGAAAACCTACTGTGCATAAACTTTTCAGCCAAGTAGCTTGATGTGAAACTAACTCATAGAAATAATTAGACATCTTAAATACAAGCGATAGGCACCCTGAGAAAGAAATCAGAAAGACAACATCTTTCACAATGTCCTCAAACAATATATCTTGGGGTAATTTTAACAAAGGAAGTGAAAGACATGTAATGATAAAAATGTTAAGACATTGAAGAAAGAAATGGAAAAATATATCAGAAGTGTCTTCCATGATCATGGATCCATAAGATTAATATAGTAAATATGACCATCATACCAAAAGCAATCTAAAGATTCAATGCACTTTTCATCAAAATTCCAACACATTTTTTTCACAGATGTATCTTGAAATGACACATCTCAGATCCATATGAAAAAAACATAAATAAACACATACACACAAAAACATACATATGCGTGCATATACAATAAACAGATCAAACAGAAACAGGATAGGTAAAATAATCCTGAACAGACACACACACACACACAAAGAACTTCTGGAGGTCTCACTACTACCAAGTTCAACTTGCACTACAAAGCCAGTGGGCATGAAGGTTACCAGAAAAACAGGGCCCTCTAAACTGAGAAAAGCTCATTAAAGCTCAGAGACTAAATCAACAATCACAGGTCCAAGGTGGATCTGTAACAGTTTCTTTGCAT
>NW_026068263.1:24444-32254 GCF_014885135.2 Alexandromys fortis | reverse complement strand
TATGGTATCTTCAGTGTCTGATATTCTTTCTTCTATCTCTTGTATTCTGTTGGTAGTACTTGTCTCTGTAGTTCCTGTTCATTTACCCAGATTTTCCATCTCCAACCTTCCCGCGGTTTGTGTTTTCTTCATTATTTCCATTTCATTCTTCAAGTCTTGAAACGCTTCCCTTACCTGTTTGATTGCTTTTTCTTGTTTCTCTTGATTTTCTTGGGTATCTTTGAGCGATTTATTCATTTCCTCTACCTTTCTGTTTGTAATCTCTAATTGTTTATGGCAGTTTTTCACCTCCTGTTTAAGGTCTTCTATTATTTTCATATAATTCACTTTTGAGTTGATTTCTTCTAATTCTTCTGGTGTAGGGTGTACAATTCTTCTTATTTCGGGATCCCTTGATTCTGGTGAAGTCATGTTGCCTTTCAGGTTCTTGGAGGAAGTCTTGCTTTGGTGCCCTCCCATCTCCTCCTTCAAATGGAGCTAGGAGAGGCCTAGTGTCTTGGTCCAGTCTTTGCTGTGACTGAGACTTTGGGTGTATCTATTCAGTGTAGAAACAGGGACCGTCCTGTCGAGCTGAAACTCCTCAGCACCCAAACATGGACGACAGTCCAGATGGAACTCTTCAGCACTGCTCTGGGTGGGTTGTGGATGCAAGCCCAATGTCTCTCCTGGTGCCCGGATCGGATCTCCTTGCTGCTTGGGTGGCTCAATGATGTCTCTCCTGGTGCCCGGACCGGATCTCCTTGCTGCTTGGGTGGCTAGTAAACAAGGGGCTAGTAAACAAGGCAGGCTATTGGGACAAAGGAGCTACCACCCTCCTGATTCAGATTTGTCCCCTGAGCCCAAACAGGCTGAGCTGGGAGATGTTATGTGGTCAAAGAGGGGAGGGAGTCAGACGGAGGGGGGGAGGGTTGTGGATGCAAGCTGGGTGGGATAGGAATAGAGAGGAGGTATCGGGCAGTATAGCCCCTGAGGATGACCAGGAAGTGTAGGAGGGATGAGGAACGTCTGAGTTCCCTGTCCCGGGCTGCTGCCGTGGTCAGAAACTCACTCACCCCAATGATGTCTCTCCTGGTGCCCGGACCTGATCTCCTTGCTGCTTGGGTGGCCTGTAAACAAAGTGCTTACCTTGCTTGCTGCAGGCAGGCTATTGGGACAAAGGAGCTACCTCCCTCCTGTTTGCCCTCCTGATTCGGATTCGGTCCCAGTGCCCTAAAAGGCTGAGCTGGGAGATGTTATGTGGTCAAAGAGGGGACTATATATACATATTGTGGCTTAGTACTTTTTTTTTTCGAGACAGGGTTTTGGCTTAGTACTTTTATTGGACACCTGAATGTGTGAACAAGTGGGTCTTTGGTTCCTCTAACTTCTCACTGAGCTCCTTTTTTTCTACTGACTTGCAGTTTTTCAACATGGATGTAATGGTTTTTATATCATCTTATTTTATTTTGTTTATTTTGCATGGTTGTTCTCTTAGAAGCATGTTCTCTTCTAATTAATGAAAGGAAAGATGGACAGAAAATATGAGGAGTAAAGAGAGTAGAAACTGTAATCAGGAATTGTTGTATGAGAAATAATCTATTTTTAAGAAAAGGGGAAAATGTGTTAATGGGTCTTTTGTTTGACATCATTTATTCTCCCTCTTTCTGATATCTTTCCTCTTTCTTCTCTTTTCTCTATCAAGGAAATATGGACAGGATTGGAGACATACCATTTAACTAAATCAGTTTGTGTTCTAGAACTTAATTGAAAATAAATTAATTTTCAAGAATTATATTCATGAATATTATATTAATAATGTATATCTCTCCTTAGCCCCTTCATGCTTCTATCTACTCCATTTCAAATTTATAACATATTTTCATCAATTATTGTTGATACATGTATGCACACCATTCTCTCTCTCTCTCTCTCTCTCTCTCTCTCTCTCTCTCTCTCTCTCTCTCACTATCTGTCTCACATACACACCCCCCAACACACACACTGTGCAAAGATAGGATCTACATATGAGAACATGAGGAACATTTATGTACCACTTGGGATTTCTCAATAATCGAATGTTCTGTCAGTACATTTAATGAAGATGATTGCTATGGTAGTACTTCAAGGACATCAAAAGCATAAGTGTTTCTGTTTTAGCTTGGGTTAACCTCACTTTTTTTCCATAATCGGGACTGAGGGCATGAACAGAAGGATCCACCATGATCTGCTTACTCCCCTGTAAATGGGGGAAGAGAATGAGTAGAGACCACACATAAGGCCTTCTACAATGACAGCAATGACAGGTGTGAGAATGAAAAACTTGACTTGGATGAATGAAAGGAGAGTTGACAATATGCAGTTAGCTTACCTGTTTCCCTGGCTAGAGGGGACTGATTGTTCTCATGAAGTGACAGCTAGAGTTGAGGTTTGGGATAAAGCAATGAGTAGGGGAAGGGAAGTTAGGAGAGGAAATTCTGTGTGATTCACTGGAGATGGGGGAAGAGGATGAAGGAAGGCCTCAGCAGCGATTCTACTGAAGATCTAGGGATGAGACTCAGGGATTATATTTGGAGAAGCAGAAGGAGATACAAAGATGTGCCATTAGGCTGTTGGCTTTACTGGTTGGAGTCTCCCATGAATATATCAGTGAAATTCTTCTTAGCAGCTGAAAATAAAACAAAACAAAAACAAAAAACTTTAATTTTATGTGAAAATAAAAAAAATGAGAGGAGAAAAAAACCTTGAGTGGGAAAAACAAATCTTTTGAATGTATGTTATAATACAAGGTTTTAAGTTATACTACAGCCTACAGTATTAAAACAACTATGGGAACATCATAAAACAGATTCATTGATTAATATAAGAAAATTGGTTGCACACACATAAACTCACATGTTTACATCAGTCTTATTTTTGACAAAGAGACTAGCAATATATACTTAGAAAATCCCCAGCAACTTCAAAAATTGGTATTGCTAAAATTAGAGAGATGCATGTAGAATAATGAAACTCTGTCCTAATCACTCATATCACACAAAATGTTACTTGAAATGGATCAAGGATCTCAACCTAATATTTGATACCCTGAGCCTAACAAAGTGAAGATTAGGAAATATGCTTGAAATCATGTTATCAGAAAGGACTTTGTGAGCAAGATCCAGATGGAAAATTCAAAGGATCAAAAATGACAAATAAGAACACATGAAAATAATTGTTCCTATACCACATAGGACATCATTATTCAAACGAGAAGATCAACTACAGAACGAGTAAAAAATAAATCTTCAAGTTTTATGCATCTGACAGAGGGTCAGTTTCTAGAATTTGTAAGAAACTCTAAGTAGTAAATATCAAAAAAAAGGAAAGACAGAGAGAATAAACTCAATTGCAAAATAAGGCCATGAAACAGAAGAAGGTGGCCTCTCAAAATGAAACACAATTACACAAAGGGAAGACAAATATTTTTTAAATGTTCATCATTCTTAACCATCAGGAAAGTACAAACTAATATCACATTGAAATTTTATCTTACTAAACTCTGAGTGCATAAGACCAAGGAAAAATCCACAAAACTGAAAACAAATACTCACAATTACCAGTATGGCCGGGCGGTGGTGGTTCACGCCTTTAATCCCAGCACTCGGGAGGCAGAGGCAGGCGGATCTCTGTGAGCTTGAGACCAGCCTGGTCTACAAGAGCTAGTTCCAGGACAGGCTCCAAGACCACAGAGAAACCCTGTCTCGAAAAACCAAAAAAAAAAAAAAATTACCAGTATGGAATACAGAGAAAGTAAAGCAGTTATGAACTGCTGGTAGATACAATCTAATGTAGCTACTATGGAAATCATGGTGGATGTTCTTTAATACTCTAAATAAACATTCACTATATGATCAAAAGCATGGAGGTGCACCCTTTTAATTCCAACATTCAGAAGTGTATTCTGAGGCAGGCAGATTTTTGTGAGCTTGAGGTCAGCCTGGTCTATGCAGTAAGTTCCACAACATCCAGGGCTACAAAGAGATACCCACTCTCTAAAAAGCATGCATAAATGAATTAAGATAAAAATCTAAGTAAATATCTACTACATTATCCAGCTATTCTATTCTTGTGCATATACCCCAAAAACTATATGTTATTAAAGAGATAACTCTTCATGCATGCTATTGGATATTCTATTCACAATAGCTAAAGAATGTAAACCTCGAGTACATCCAAGACTTATGAATGGATAATGAAAATGTGCTATATTTACACAATAAAATAAGTTAAAATATAACTTCTAGGTAAAGTGATGATCTTGAAATGATCACTCTAAATGAGTTAACCCAGATCCAGAAATATAAAGGTCGCATGTATTCTCTCTTTTCTACATGTTAGCTTTGAACTTCAGGTACATATGTTTTTCTTTTTTAACACACAGAGTGGTCAAATAATTAGTAAGAGACTGTAGGAGTGTCTTTCAGGGGTCTCTTAAAAGCTGAAAGAAAATCTCAAAAGGGAATAGTGGAATAGGAAGGGTCAAATTGGGGTAGCAGGTTGGAGGGTACCATAGCAAAGAAAACCATGAGTAAAGATAAATATTTATGAAGACAGAGAGTCAAAGATTATGGAGATGTTGTACTGGCACCAAACCAAAGACCTCAACCCTGTCTAGTCACAGTTTCTTAGAAAAACAATTTTGCCAAGTATGGGTTCCAACTGTGGAACAACACTTAAATGTAGTCAGAAAGTGGTTTGTAATTTCCACAATGTTTGTATCATTATTGCATCAGTGTGCATTTCCTTTTATACAAGTCATTATTATATTTTGCAGGGATCCTAGTTTTTTCCATCTAACAGGGCAAATAGCATCTTCTAGCCCTGCAAAACCTAGTTATTAAGGTTGACAATTTTGTGTTCTACAAGATGGATATACTATTCTGCTATATGGATATAATATAAAAATGACTTCTAATGTCTTATACCTAGAGACTAAGTCATAACTCAACCCCTACCAGAGAACATTCCGTTTGCTCTATTGGCAGTAAATAATGATTAACATAGAGGTCCACAGTGGCAACGAGCAAGATTGAGTGAATGAATACAATTAGAGCAGCTAGGGGCTGTTCCCAAGAGGCTGTCCTATAGCAGAGGACTTGGGGACTAGCACTTGGTGTCCAGCCTAGGTAACAGAATGCACTTGTGTGCTCACAAATCCTGCAGGTTGAGCAGCATCGGCAGTGTTCAAGACACTTCTCCTCACAGCTCATGCTGTGCCATAGCTTAGTTCCAGAGCAAGCAGGCACATCAGAATATATGCGCGGAGACTGGGTCTGAGAGCTGTCAGGTCAGTTCTGTTTCTTACAGCATGCTGCAGTACATGGAAACTGTGCATACACACACATGGGTATGTGTGTGTGCGTGTGTGTGTGCGCGCGCGTGTGTGTGTGTAAATATTACTGCCTGAGCTATGGAAAGGAAGGTAATACTAACAGGTAATACATATTAAATTTAATAAAACGTCAGTCAGAATATGAGTTCTACTGGGGCAGGAGCTGTCCACATTCTTCTTGCTGTCTGCGCCTCTAGGTAGTACATGTTTAAGTGGATAAAATTTCTAAATACTTGTTCAGTTATTCCTTCAGGTTTGCATAAGTGTCAAGGCAGGAAATGCAAACCAGTCATCTGCTGTGCTGTAGGTGGTTCATATCCATGTGTAAATATCCCTTTCATATTAGGCAGCCACACTGGAGGCCAAGGATTTGTCTATGCTCCTACCCCTACACCTCTCAGGCCCTTGCATATGCTAGGCTAAGCCTACCACTGTGCAGCTGCACCCCAACCCTGGAGCACAGTGCTCAGGCCAGAGAGCTAGAAAGGGAACAGGCCGGAATGGACAGTGGTTAATCATGTCGGTTCAGTTTAGGTATATTAGACAACTGTGATTTCAGAGTGTGTTTATCTTCATATTTCTGCTAAGATGGGTCTTTGAAAATGTTTCATTCTGCTTTTGTTTTTAATGCAAATCAAAGAATTTTAAAGACTTCCTGTCCATATATGTCTTAGTTAGGGTTTCTATTGCTGTGAAGACACCATGGCCATGGCAACTCTTTTAAAGTAAAACATTTACTTGTGGTGGCTCGCTTGTAGTTTCAGAGGTTCAGTCCATTATCATCATGGGGGGAACATGGCAGTGTGCAGAGTCCTACATCTTGCAGGCAACAGGAAGTTGACTAACACACTGGCTGGTATTCTGAACATAGGAATCCTCAAAGCCCACCTGCACAGTGACATACTTCCGCCAACAAGGCTATACCCTTTCCAACAAAGCCACACCCCTAAGAGTCCTGACAAGATTATGGGGGCCAATTATATTTAGGCTACCACAGCATAGTGGGGTGGGGAGGGGACACATACTTTTAGTATTTAAACATAGTTCCCAAAGAAGAAAGCATCTGTGAGCATGCTGCCGACTGCTAATGTCTTCAGGATTTCTTTGTAAATTGGGCACCAAAGACACGATCCGTGTGTTTAGGTCACTTCAGTTCCTATTGCTACTGCTGTGACTGTTGGACTCCTTTTTATTTTGGAGCAGGCTCTGTGAACAGATGTCCCATCTATATCTAAAGACGAGTGCTGGCCCATCGTGGGTCAGTTTTCAAGCATTGGTTCTCTGGGGCCTGATGAGTCCAAGTGGCTGTGCTCAGAGTTTAAAGAGAGCTTGCTGGCACAGAGAGAAGATGGCGGAACTCCAGGGAAAAGTGCAGCTCTTCTTCATCTGGTGAGCCCTCTGTGGTCCAAAAGAACTGAGAAGCAGCCTTCCTTATCACAGTGCGTTAATCTGTGGGTGGAGAGGGAACACGATCTGTGGGCCTGGTGCCTGGTGTGGGAGTGATTTCTTATTAATAAAGAAACTGCCTAGGCCCATTTGATAGGCCAACCCTTAGGTAGACAGAGATAACAGAACAGGATTCTGGGAGAAAGAAGCTGAGTCGAGTCGTCACCATGATTCTCCCGCTCCAGACAGACGCAGGTTAAGATCCTCCCTGGTAAGCCAGCTCGTGGGCTACACAGAATAATAGAAATGGGTTAGAACAATATGTAAGAGCTAGCCAATAAGCAGCTGGAACCAGCCGGGCCAGGCAGTGTTTAATAGAATTCAGTTTCCGTGTAATTATTTCGGGCATAAGCTAGCCAAGCGGGCGGCCGGGTGCCAGGGACGCAGCCCTGCCGCCGCTCCTACTTCAACAGGTGCCACCCAGGCGAGGCCTTCTGGCCAGTTCAGGAGCCTCGGTGCAGACACGGACTCACTGTGTTTTCCTCATTCTTCTTTCAAGTTGTGGAGCCAAGGGGAGAAATGCCGGGCTTACCACTGCAGAAGAATTATATGCTCTGTTCGTTGTGTAGAGACCTGTGAATTGATGATTAATTTTACATTCAATTCAATATTAATTTGTCATTTCAGAGAGAAAAACATTTAAATTAAAATATAATTTTTCATCAGTTAGATACATGCTTCCTGTAGATTAGTTATTACCCATTTAGTTTTCTAGTAAGATGGGAATTTTCTTTTAATTTAAGATACATTTTCTTTCTAATTTTTAAAAAAGAACTAGCCAACATTCCTTTCTTTCAACCTGATTCATGCCAAGTTTCATTGTTTTTCTCTTCTCTTGGTTATTTTTAGATCTAACCTTCTGTGGAAAACGTGCGGACCAGCTTAGAAGGATATCCTGGTAACTCAGTTGTGGTTTTTCTGTATATTCTCACATGCCTTGGGGCATGTTTTGTTTTGTTTATTTTTCATCAGAGTTGGTTAGCAATGTGGACATGGTTTTCCCGTATCCAGATG
>NW_026068263.1:10116-17052 GCF_014885135.2 Alexandromys fortis | reverse complement strand
AAAAAAAAAAAAAAAAAAAAAAAAAAGTCTCTAATTTGGGTTCTAGTAGTACAGACCTTTGATCCCAGCTACTCTTAAGGCTGAGAGGCAGGATCACAAATTCAAGGCCAACCTGGTCTACAGAGTGAGATCCAGGTCAGCCTAGGCAACTTCGTGAGACCGTAAAGAGCGCTGGGGTTGTAGCTCAGTAGCAGGGCCTTGCCTGGCCTGTGTGAGCACAAAGACAGAAACACAGAGAGAGAGGTGACGTGTCTGGTGGAAGCGTGGGCATTTTCTCTCAGTGAACTATGACTTGAGATGAAATAATGAAAGGCGGTTTGTCATTTACCTTCTCACTGTTTATAGAGATCTTCTTCTTAATGAAGATGCCTCAAATTAAATTTCATTATTTGTATTTGTTTTCTTTTCCTTCTTTTAAAAGCTGGGGGCTCCCTTCCCTATAGCATCCAGACAGCTGAGAAACAGAATTGGCTGCATTCCTACTTTCAGTGACTAGTTGGTTCTCAGTGCTGCTCTCGCTTAGTCAGGATCAAGAGTGCTGCCGATCTGTTCTTTTAAAAAGCACCTTATATAACACGGCTATTCTTTCATCTACATATGTTAGTGACAAAAATAATTTAAAACAAGGTTTTGAAAACTTTTGGAATAGGTTTTTAAAACCAGGGTAAAATTTATATCTCTGTGAGGTTTCTATTTAAATATTGGCAGGCAAAGAAAAAAATAAATAAATGTTGGGTAGTTTATGGTTTATATAAGCAGCGCTTTGTTCGCTTTGCTGAAGTGTGAAGTATTACCATCTCAACTATATATGTAGGCCGTAGGCCACGCTGGTCAAGGGTGGACTTCCTGCCTCTGTCTCCAGGAGAATGACGGTGTTTGGTGAGGTGATGGATGGGAAGGGAAGGGAAGGCTTGTCCTTCTCTCTTCCAGCTACCGCACTTGCCTGCCCAAATGTTCTAGACTAATCCCAATGTCTTATTCAAAAGTAGGGGCTTTTGCAGCTGGGCGGCCAGAAGTGGGGGTGGGGAGTCCATTTCCATAGCTTTCTGCTGACATTCCTGTTGGCCAGCTGCATTTCTGTCATGTCTCCCCAAATGGAGCGTTGTCCTTCCAGAGCAGGCTGAAGTATGCTTCTTTCAGTTTCAAGCTTCTAGGTTCCCTCGGATGAAGAAAATGGAGGCCTTCATAGTCCTGATTCTATGCTGGCAAACTGCCTGCTAGCTTGAGGGATTATCCTCTTCCAAGTCAGAATCACGGCCTCATGACGAAGGCCATGATGCTTTGGAACCTTAGTCCTCAAATGTTGAAAACGTGGGAGTTATTCTCCAAGACAAAACTGGAGCATTTGTGAATGATCCTCCTGCCTTCTTAGCTCTCCCCTGCGATATATTGTATTTCACTCAGTTTGTTCCTTTGGGAGACCTCTGTGGGAGCCACTACTCAGTAGTTTGCCTTATAGGGCACTATAGGCTTCCTGCTTCTAAGAGCTCACAGCCAGAGACCTGTATACACATGTACAGATAAAGCATGCTTGCGTATATACATGGTGCATGCATGCATGTGTGCTAGTTGTCATGTGAAAGAACAAGAAACTCCATGTCCGGGGGTTTAATGCTTTTGTGACTCATGCTAAATTTCCTTTTTTGACATCCTTACTTTTCAGAATGATTGAATGTTCTTCTGTCATCTAAACAGTTCCATCAGCCACCACAAGTCATGAGCCGTGCTCCTACTGTGTCCTTAGATAGAATGTTGCTTTTCGTGCAGCTCGCTAGTATATAAGAATTTTGTCTGCCTTGAATTATTTTCTAATAGTGGTTTACGTCTCTCCTGTCACTAGCAAGTGGTCAGCAGAGACATCTGGCCGGAGCAGCGCCATGCCACATATTAAGACATACATGAGGCCTTCATCAGACTTCAGTAAACTGGCTTGGTTTCTTGTTACAATGTAAAGGGACCTTAAATGTCTCTCGGGAGGCCTTTAACTTCTGCTCTGAAACTGAGTAGAGTCCTGGAAAGTGTTCTGTGAAGTGTCCTTAGTGCTCAGCTGCTTCTGTCACTGAACCTTAAAGGAGGCCTGTGACTAATGTCTTATTGAATGTGTGGTTGTTGCCTGGTTTTACACGTCTATCTGGATGTCTATAAGATTTGCATAAACTTTGGATTGACTTCTTTTTATATGCTGTAATAATAATATTAGTGATTAAGCAAACTGATGTTTAGGGTAAATACAGAAAAAAAATCAAAATGTTAAAATGATTCTATTTTTCTTCTATTAGTGTCTCTTTAGATAATTAAAACTTGAGCAGTCAAATCTCTCATGTGCCATTTGAAAAACATCTTTATTATGATAGAATTCATATACCATAAAATCTGTGCATTGAAGTCTACAATTTAACAGTCTAACATGTTCACAGAATTGTACAACCATCACCATAATCTAATTTTAGAATATTTTAATCACCCCTAAAAGGAACTACCTACCCACTGACATTTCTGTTTCTTTTTTTTTAAAAAAAAAAAAGATAAATTGCTTTGCCCTTTGGAAAACAGAGCTGTGACTAGAACATTAGCGCCTCGCTCCCAGTCAGAACCCAAGCACTGGGCATCTCTGGGATTCAGTAACCTAATTGATGCCAATCACAACTAATTACACTGTCACTGAGTGGGTTCGATGCTTTAAGACTGAAATGGTACCAAGGACATACTTCTAAACAAAAAAACGTTGTCACTTTTTGTGTCTAACATTTGTGCCTGGCTCAGGTAAGGAATACTGACTCAAAGAGATGGTTGATAAACACAGTGTCAGAGGGGCATCATAAAGGCTTTTGCAGCCTCGGAGCATAAAGGAAAAACATACTTTTGAGCTCTAAAAATAAACATTCAGGATGCTTTTCTGTCATTTGGTAGCTATATAAACTTGGGCAATTTATTTAATCTGTGTTTGTTTCCTCGTCTGTAAAAGGGAAGAGGTAATGGCTACAGTGGGACCACTGTGACCAGCAAATGAGGTGTCAGAACTGGGTACCTGGAATAGAACATGTCCGCAGTGTGTGGGGGCAGTGGCTGTGCACAGTGAGCAGATATGCATGCAGGCGGAATGCTCACACATGTTAAGTTGTTTTTCATTAAAGAATGTCTGATCTCCCTCCTAATAGTGGGCCATCATTAACCAGGTATCCCCACCTTTAGTAACTCCTAAATCTGTAGAGAGGCTAAGTCGTCCTCTTTAATATTTCACAGTATACATGTGTTTCTTTTCTTTTGTGTGGTTATTTTATGGAAAAAGTTCTCACAATGTAGCTCAGGCGCACCTTAAACCCATGGTAATCCTTCTGCTTCATCCTCCCTAGTGCTGGGATTGCATGCATGAGCCACCAGGCCTGGCTCAGTGCTCATGTGCACGTGTGAGTGTGTGTGTGTGTGTGTGTGTGTGTGTGTGTGTGTGTGTGTGTGCTTGCATGTGTGAGCAGTCCTAGACAAGATCTCACTGTGTACCTCTGGCTGGCCTGTATCTAGCTATGTAAACCAGATCGAACTCAAACTTACAGATATTCACCTACCTCTGTCTCCTGGAAGCTGGGATTAAAGTGGGCGATCAAGCCCTGCTCAACATGTATTCCAGTTGGTGGTAAGACACAGACCACATCATTTCTTCATTCAGGAAGTCTAGTGAGCTCTGCTTGCAGGATCTATGTGAGTGGCTTTGGTTGATAGTCCAATAAAGCATGGTCCTTGTTCTTCATAAAAGGCACTAAGTCATGCCCTGTTCTTTCTATATTTCCACTACCTGCTTGTGGAGAGGATGAATCATGTGCCCATCAAGATCTCATAATCATCAGATGCTAACTGTTCTCTCTGTTTCAGGTACGATCTGTATTTCAGGGAAGGCAAAAAAACAAAGTACTTACTCTAGTATGAGTTTTCATTTAGGTATAATAGGGTAGGCAAGGCCAGTAGTCTGTTTAAGGGAGAGAGAGATCGATCAGATCAGGCCTATAGCAAATGCAGAGATGTTTGGAGCGTGTCTGAAAGGATCAGAGAAGGTGGCCCTAGGAGGCAATGATTAAGCTGACGCTAATGAAGGAGAATGCTGCAGCCCAAGGGAAGAGCACACTGGGCAAAGGGCAGCTCAAAAACAGCTCTCAAGCTGGAGAAAGTGTGGAAGATCGAGTTCTTCCTGTGCTGATATGCAGACCTGAGCCAGATAACAGGGGCCCTGAATGGCAGTGGCATCAAATGCTAAGTGTGTTGAAAGCTAGTTCAGGCCGCTGCATGAAGAGAGGGAGGGAGAGACATAGGCAGCAGAGGTTGGCCTTCACTGGGCCCATGCTGGTAACGGGCAAGAGCTGGTAGAAACAAGTTCCCTGGGGTGGGGAAGTCTCTAGATCTTACTTCAAGATCTCTGTCAAGGGAGCGACTTGAGGTGGCGGGATACACACACAGTGTAGAGCTAAGTGGAACCAAGCCCAGACTTTAGCTCCACCTCTTAAAATCCGTGAGTGACTGAGCCTCACCAGACACATTTCCTGGAACACAAAGGCAAGGCACAAAAGCACACAGGCTGTCTGGTGGAGAGACAGTTCTGCAAGCACTTGCCACCCTAAGACCCAGCAGAGGACACTTCCCTAAGGAAGCCAGAGTGAGCAGCAGCCATGGCTGTAGGTAACAGTGCTTACGATAAATATCTCATTGTAAGCATGTAAGCCAGCAGCTGCTGTTCTTCAGACTGGTAATCCCACTTTACAGTAGCCACTCAGGCTGTAAATTCACAATGATGGCCAGAACATGAGTAACTCAGATCCCTGGTCCAGCCCCTTGGTCACCTGGGTGGTCACTATCAAAATGGCAAGCCCTAGCCAGCACGGAAGTAACAACTGTGTTTCTGCTCTGCAGGTGTGTGAGGGAAGGGGCAGGAGAGAGAACTGACCCCCACTAAGCACCCTCACTGGTCTGTTGTGGTCATCTCAGAGTTTTGTGAGATGGCATGGGCCCCGCCTAGACAAGAAGTAAGGCTGTGTGTAGAGTTGAGGCCACTCCCCCCCCCGCCCCTGCTATTCCGCAAACATGCATTGCCTGCATGGTGCAGGGGGTATGGAGGAAAGCTGAGCTTCTTGCTTTTTGGAATTTACAGTTAAATGAAAGATTGACGAAACCAGCTGTGTCACGTGTGTGTTTGATCCTGGGATGTTTTCCTGACTCTTGTGCACAGGTATATTCTGATTCCCTAGTAGAGCCTGAAATTGCAATCATTCTGTGCTTGGCTTAAGCATGGTTTCCTCAGCCGGTTGGATTCTGCAGTCTCCTGGACCTGTATAGTTGTTTATGGGATTACTGGCTCTCCCTGTAGGCTCTGAGACCAAGCCTGTATCTCTCTTGTTCAGTATAGCCCAGCACCTGGCAGGGAGCCTGGCATGCAGGAGATGCTCAGTACAGATTTCTTATCAAGGTTGATTCATGAAGGCAGAGTTGAGAAGTTAATGATGAAAGATCTTTCTAGATTTGGTGTACAGTAGAAGAGGAGAAAAGCCTCCGAGATAAACCCCCTGAATATGGCTGGGAGGTAGATGGGGTTCCTTGTTGACATCAGTGTAGACACTGCAGAAATGAGGAGACAGCTGCAGGAGGATGGCAAATTTGATCGCTGGCCTAGCTCTCTGGAAAAGTCCTTGTAGAGCACATGTGAGGTCCTGGGCTCACCCTGAGCGTACACAGAAATAACTCTAATTGTACACTTATTGTGGTGAGGCCTCCAAGCGAGACTGTTCTCCATGGAGGTTTGAGATTTTATTGTGGTTATCTTGGGCAAGGTGTTAGTTCCTCCCCATGCTCATCACTGATACTGTAAGTCTTCGTGACTTTTCTGGGCACAAGCAGAGCAGGCTGCTGCCTGGGGCTGAGGAATACCCAGGAAATACACATCCAGAGGACTTCTCACTGCCAGGCACACTGGCACATACTTCTAATTCAGTCCTCTGGGCCTGAAGCAGGAGGATGACTGAGATCAAGGCTGTGGCGGTATAGATTAATGAAGACAAATTGTAATAGATATTTGCACAACTCTAATGGAAAAACCAGACTCACGAAACCAAGGTTCCAGCAGAGTACAAGAAGCGGGAAGGGGCCCACAGTTTCTGCTTGCCCAATTTATCAGTAAACATTCGCCCGAGGCGAGCCAGCCCCCTTAGGGGCGGGCCTAACCCTACATCTCCCCCTTTTGTCTAAATAAGACAGAACTAAACCAACTACAACTATAAACAATAATAAATAATATATATAACAAACACTATAGAGAACAGAAGTTTTGCTTGTTGAAGTAAGAGCGGCAGGGCTGCATTCCTGCAGCCCTGGCTCCCACATGGCAGGCTTATGCCCGAAATAATTACAGGGAAACTGTATTCTTTTAAACACTGCCTGGCCCGGCTAGTTCCAGCCTCTTATTGGCTAGCTCTTACATATTGTTCTAACGCATTTATATTTTCTGTGTAGCCCACAAGGTGGCTTACCAGGGAGGATCTTAACCTGCGTCTGTCTGGCATGGGAGAATCATGGCGACTCCTTGATTCAGCTTGTTTTTCACAGCATTCTCTTCTGTTTACTCCACCTACCTAATTTTCTGTCCTATGAGGGCCGAGGCAGTTTCTTTATTATTAACCAATGAAAGCAACAGATAAGATACAAGACTCACCTCCATCATTTCCCCTTTTTCTGTTTAAACAAAAAAAGAAAGGCTTTAATTTTAACATAGTAAAATTACATATAGCAAAACAGTTATCAAGCAAGAATTACAGTTACAATATATCTATTTTATCTTTTATCATAACTAAGGAAAACTATAACTATCTATTCATTCTTCAATTCCATCAAAGACTCCAGAAGGATATAATACTACCTAAGTAAACAAGAAATAAGAAAACTCTAGAAATGACAGAGACA
>NW_026068263.1:7122-9220 GCF_014885135.2 Alexandromys fortis | reverse complement strand
TTTAAAGAAAACACAATGTACATAATCCAGACTCTCTGTGAATTTTCCATTTTTACGTGGCTTATTTTTCTTTATTTCTCTTAATCTATAACTATCTGTACTTCTGTACTCTGTCTCTTTAAAGACTTTACCCTTTTTCTTTTTAAGACATTAACTTTTTTATATTCTTTTTCTTCTCTTTCCCAAGCCTACATACATTCATCCAACAATGTGATCCATAAAGGTCTTTTATGTCTGAATCTGTTTTACTGTGAATCTGTAATTTTTTCATTATCCAGGAGCATTTCTTAAAATGTTAAGCACTTCTTAAAAACTTAAGTTGCACCATGTGCAGGTAATACGGTACTGCCTGTGTCCTGCCCAGTCTAAACCTTAACTGCGCTGTTATTATGGCAATTACGGTAGTTCCTGCCTGAGGTCAGCACAGTTCAGCAAGGAACAGCCGCTCCTGCCTCAGATCCATTTGGTGCCCCTGAGCCACACAGTTCCAGGCACACAGCAAGTCCACATTGGCACCGCAGTCAGCAGTTTAACTCTGAGACTGAGCGTGCGACACAGAAACTCTTTTCATCCAAGTTATAGCAAAATCTGACACGCAGAGCACTGCGTAGTCTGAAAACAGTCTGTATGGTGGCAGGAATCCGCCATGCTCTTCCGCCTGATTCGGCCTTCTGCCCAGGTGCAGGCAGGGAGCGCTGAGCCATCTGCACAGTCTCAGAGCACTCTCCTCCTATCCCAAGTGGGAACACAAACATCCAGTCCCATAAAAAGCCTTGAAATGCTTTAAAGCCAGAGTTCACACTGGCAGCACAGCACCAGGAAGCCGCGCTTTAAAATGAAGCAGCTTTTTTTCTGCTGCTGTTACTGAACCAGGAAATCTCTCTTCAGCATGCCACCAACAAATAGCAAAAATCTGTGTTAAACTCTCTCTCCCTTATTTTTAAGCCTTCTCAGGTTTTTAAGTGGATTTAGCCCATCACGTCGGGCGCCACTCTCTTGAGATAATAGTTCCTGCAGCCCTGGCTCCCACATGGCAGGCTTATGCCCGAAATAATTACAGGGAAACTGTATTCTTTTAAACACTGCCTGGCCCGGCTAGTTCCAGCCTCTTATTGGCTAGCTCTTACATATTGTTCTAACCCATTTCTAATATTCTGTGTAGCCCACAAGGTAGCTTACCAGGGAGGATCTTAACCTGCATCTGTCTTGCGTGGGAGAATCACGGTGACTCCTTGATTCAGCTTTTTTTTCCCAGCATTCTCTTCTGTTTACTCCACCTACCTAATTTTCTGTCCTATGAGGGCCGAGGCAGTTTCTTTATTATTAACCAATGAAAGCAACAGATAAGATACAAGACCCACCTCCATCATTTGCTAAACATCCTATCTCAAGGAGTCTAAATAATGTAGAGAGTACTACAATTATATAATCTTCAACCCCATCAAAGATCTGAGAAGGGAATAAATATTACTTAACAAATGAGAGATATCCAAAATGTGCAACAAATGACAGAGACAACTGACTACCTTGGCAATCACCCAAATTCTCGTTCGCAATGTTGAGCCAACCAACTTTAGCTAAGGCCTAACATAACTGCATTATCAAATGCAAGGAATTTTCTTAGAATTATCCTACCCTGTCTTGGCAAGATAAGACAATCCTGTTTCATATCTTTGTCAGTAGGTGAGGTATGGGCTTTTCTTAACCCAAAGGCCAGTTCTGCCAAGAAGACAAGCTCCCAGTGGAGTGTCTTTGGTGCTCAACGTTCTCTCGGGAGTAGAGTGGCGTTGCCAGGAGTAATTGTGTCTCGTTGGCACAGAATTCTAGGTTAGATTAAAGGCCATTTTCTACAGCTCTTTAAAGAGGCTGAAGATTATACTATCTATACTAAATATAATCTCTATGTATCTAGAATACCTTATTAACCTAAAAATAAACATGACAAACATAATTCTCAATACCTCTCTAACTTGAAGACTAAGAGAATAAACAACTGTGCAATATATGAAGATAATGATCTTCACCTGTAAACAATGTCATTACATATCAAATGTAAACAATGTTATTACATAAATAGTATCAGAGGTAGAAATGTACA
>NW_026068263.1:0-3572 GCF_014885135.2 Alexandromys fortis | reverse complement strand
AGAGAGAGAGAGAGAGAGAGAGAGAGAGAACCAAAGAACACCCTTTGGTTTCCATATTCTCACAGACATGTATGTTCACCTACACATATAAAAGAATAAATTCCTCTTTTTATTTTTTTAATGTTTTATTGATATTTGTTGAGCTCTACATTTTTCTCTGCTCCCCTCCTTGCCTCTCCCCTCCTCCCTTCAACCGTCCCCCAAGGTCCCCTTGCTCCCAATTGACTCAGATTATCCTCTTGATAATCTCTGGTTTCCAGACAACTGGGTGAGTTTCTTCCCTGGCAGTCTCGTCCTCCCTGTAAACTTTGATGGTTTTGTCAGCTTGTGCCTTTAGCAACCGGCTTTGCGACTGATCAAAAGCACAAGCAAATATTCCTGAGTCACTGTCCAAAGACCCTGGCTGGACAGCATCATGGACCCACTGGAAATTGTAGCCAGTTCTCCAGTCCCAAAGGTGCATGGTGCCACTGTCAGCTCCAGACACAAGTACTCCCTCGGCATTGACTGCCAGCGTGTTGATGATGGCGTTGTGACCGGAGAGATTCTGAATGAAGCCTCCTTCAGGGAACTTCCACTGCTTTATGTTATCTGCAGACCCAGATGCAAATGCGTAATGTCGTGGATGTAAGACCACAGCCCTGACAGATTTCTTATGATTCGTCAATGTCACTCTTGTCTTTTCAGCCACCAGATCCCATAATCGTATCGTGGTATCGTGACTCCCGGTGATAATCTGTGGTTCTGCAGCCTGGCATCTCACGGTAGCAACTGCATTTGTGTGTCCGGACAACGTGTGCACACTGGCTTTAGTCCTCACGTCCCAGATGTGTGCAGTTGAATCTCGACTACAAGTCACTAGGATGTCGATTGTTGGATGCAAATCCAGACCTTACACTGCACTTAGATGGCCATGATAGTGCCGTATAACCTTGTTATACTCAAGATCCCAGCACTTCACTTGCTTGTCTTCTCCACAAGAGAACAAGTAGGGGCTCCTCGTGCTCACGATCACACCACGCACCGTGCTGATGTGCCCAGTCAAGGACAGCTTCAATTTGCCACTATCCAAGTCCCAAATCTTGATATTTCTGTCGGCAGAGCCAGTAACGAACCACTGATTGCCAGGTTCCACAGCAATGCACCGAACCCAGCCAAGATGCCCACTGATAACCCTATAGAGTTTCCACGGTGGGTGCCACTGGGGTTTGGGCATTGTAGGGGTTTTTTGAGCCATTGGTGCAGAGTTCTTGGTATTGCCGGCCTCCATGATCACAGAGTTCACCGCTGTGGCCTGGGAACGGTCAGAAGCTCCTGGGTGTCCGTACTCACTCCCAGCAGGTCCAGGACCATTGGCATCAGCTCTGGCCTGATTCGGCAGCGCCACAGCTAAGGGCTGTGCGGCTGACTCACTGGGCATTCTCTGGGCCTTGGTGGCGGCAGTCAGGGCAACACCGGGTCCTGGCGGGAATGGATGTGTACCTGTCACCAGGTATTCAACATCTTGTCCTTGATTGACAGGATACTGTTTATGGGGATCTGACTGCCGCGTTCTGAGGTTCCTTCTCCTTAAGGTTCTCTTTAGAAGTGGGCATATGCAAGAAAGGACCATACTCATTACGAAGCTTGATTGCCATCTTCCGCTTGTGACTCTCTTCATCCAAAGGCACAGGTTTTCCATTATCAGCTACAAACAAGTCATGGGTCCTCTTCAGTGACCTGAACACCAGTGTGTGTACAGAATGCTTCTGGACCTCCTCCACCATAGTCGCCATGGCTCAGCCTGCTCCTCCAGAGGCCGACTAACTCGACGCAGAATTCGCCACCACTATTCTACCTTAAAGCTTTTTGAAATGAAAATTTTTAGTCCAAGTATGGTGGCGATCCTGCCAAAATCCTCAGAATGAGACTGGCTGAGAGCTGTCTCCTCCTGTCTTATATCCCTCTCTAGGTCTGGGATTAAAGGCGTGCACCACTCCCGCCCAGTTTCTATGAAAAACTAGTCTAGATACTTGGATTAAAGGTGTGTGATGTCACTGCCTGGTATGTGTGGCTGACCAGGGTGGTTGTTTTACACTTTGATCTTCAGGCAAGCTTGATTTACTAAAACACAAATGAAATACCACTACAATAAGCAGTCTGACAGTGTGACCGCCTAGATCTAGTGCCCACAAGGGTACCAGACACTCCTCTGCGATCTCATCAATACTGCCTCAGACCAGCATCTATCTGAACCCATTCTACTCACCACAACGGGGAAATCACTGCTTTCCAAGTTCATCTGAACTTGGAGTCAAACGTGTATCTCTAAATTTCAGAAATCGGAGGCAGAGTAGGCTGCCTCAGATGCACGGTTCATCTAGCTCATCCTTATTAGTTTTTACAGGTCGCTCCACAAGACCTTTGGGCCCTGAAGGAACAGACCCTCTCACCCAATGCTTTGGGCATGGAACTGAGAGCTGCTGAGTTCCAGGCTACAAAGGGAGTTCCGAAGTTATAGGAGGAAATAAAATGACAAACCAACCATTAGTGAGACTGTGATGTGCATAAAATCAGGCCCTGGACATCCTGGAAAGGATGCAAAGGCCTGGTTGTATGTACCCATGCACTGGTGCTTCCCACTGAGTACCTGTTTCTGTCCCCAACTGCAATGAGTGATGTAATGGTCTATGTAGTGGAAACTGTTCTGGAACTAGCTCCTGTAAACAAGGCTCTCCTTGAACTCATAGAGATCCACCTGCCTCTGCCCCCCTCTTGAGTGCTGGTTTCAAGGGCATGTGCCACCACCGCCTGGCCCTGCTTACTATGTTCTCAAAACTTTGTGATTCCTGGCTGTGGATGGAAAATACAAATGCCAAGTAATCCAAGGTCAGGGCTCAAGGGAGCCCTTCCTTATTCCTTAGAATCTTTCTGAGTAGGTGGTCAAGATGAGGACAGGACCCTTTGGTGGGGGTAAAGGCACTGTGTGCCACACCAGCATACCAACCTGAGTTTGATTTCTCGAACCCATGTAAATGAGAGAAAGCAAAATCCATGAAACTGGCCTCTGAGCCCCATAGGTGCATTCATATATACACAGTAACAATTTCTGTCAATTTAACAGTAAACTATTGTCACTTGGGATAGGAAAACGCAACTGTGGGATTGCCTGAATCAGATGGGCCTTGCTGGGCAGTGGTGGTGCATGCCTTTAATCCCAGCACTCGGGAGCAGAGGCGATCGGGTCCCTGTGAGTTCGAGGCCAGACTAGTCTACAAGAGCTAGCTCCAGGACAGGCTCCAAAGCTTTGGAGAAACCCTGACTCAACAAAACAAATCAAAAAAAAAAAAAAAAAACGAAACAAACAAACAAACAACAACAACAACAACAACAAAAAGTAAGGTTGGCCTGTGGGGATTTTGTTGTAATATTTTTTATCAGGTGGGGAGGCTCATTGACTTAGAGGGGCCCAGTCCACTGTACACAGTAAGTACCATTCCCAGGCAGCAGCTGGTCCTGGGTTGTTTTAACTTCACTTACCCCAAGTTGCTTTCAGTCACAAGATAACACAGAAAGGAGAAGCAAAGCAGACA
>NW_026068262.1:737539-738992 GCF_014885135.2 Alexandromys fortis | reverse complement strand
CATCCTGGCACTTATCTCAGGCGGGTCTCCCTGGACTCTGGAGGCAGGATGACACCCTGCAGAGTGGCGTAGCAGGTTCTGTTATCAGGCATTCTTCTCCTTGGGAGCAGGAAAGGCTGGACCAAGGACCTCTCCAGTGGCCTCTGGAAGTCCTCTGTGGGATGTCTGCAGCCAGGACTCAAGTCCAGCTTTTATTTTCTGTGAAAAATGCATAAACATACCCTCAACCCCAAATATATATAGGTCGGGTTTTTTCATAATGCATTGTAAGGGCTTTTTCACCTTGCCTTAGCAAGTGCTTGGTGTTATCATGCCTGATCCGTTTGTATCAGGATCTGTTTGCAACTTCTATGAGTTGCTTTTAAGGAGCCTTGTTATGCTCCACAATTTTTTTTTTTATATATGCAGTTCCTCCATTGGAAGAGCCATTTGTAGAATTTTAGCATAAAATCCTTTTAGGGATTTTTTGCTATAACATTAGCAAAATATAGTTGTGTAAATTGTAGCAATGATCTGGGAAAAGATTATTGTTTTTGGCCTTTGAATTGAGCAAAGGCAATTGTCCAGGAATCCATCTTAAAATTATCAATAAATCTATTTTTTAGCATAAGAAACATTGATCATAGTCAATATTCTATCAAACCATTTTTTTAGATGTTATCCTGTCCTTTTGTACCAGACAGGCTACTGTTTTAAATTAAGAGTTTAATATCTTAACCGGCAAAATGAGAAGGTTTAGCCATAAACAGCATTTTTTATAAAACTGTTGTAGAATAAGTTTTACATTTAATATACACATTTGCCATAGCTGAATTATAATTAATATACTGTATTTGTTGATTATTGTATACTTTACCTGTGATTGATAGTTTACCTGTTTGAGTACCTGTTAGGCAGCCTGTTTAAGGCTTTTATTGGAAACTGTTTGTTGTAAGAATTTTACCTAGCAGCTCAAGGTCTCCCATAAGAATATTATAAGTAGGGTTTTAACCATTGGACATCCAACCAAAAGTTTGTAAGCTATCCTCCTCTTAAGTTGTAAGTCTTCCTTGCAAATAGGAAGCATTTTTTTTAACTAATAATGTTGGTCTCATTAGACACCAACATGTAGAAAAATGAAAATAGATCTATATCCATCCTTATGAACAAAATTTAAGCCCAAATGAGCCAAAGGCCTCAGCATATAAAAATTTTATGTTGAATCTCACAGAGAAAAATTTTTTTGAAGTACATTTTGCCACATCGTAAACACAGTCTCAGTGGCACAAACATTGTGAGAAACCATAAATTAGATCTCCTGAATTGAGAACCTTTTGTATAACAAGACTATAGAGTGGGAAAAGATTTTTATTTATCATAAATCCATTTGAAAAATATATGAAGAACTCAGGAAATTAGTTATTAAAAATTTAATCTAATAAAAATATTTGTTATAGACCTAAACTGAAAAACT
>NW_026068262.1:678515-733678 GCF_014885135.2 Alexandromys fortis | reverse complement strand
GTAATGTCCTTTGTTTATAGCTAGTTTCCACTTATGAATGAGTACATACCATATTCATTTTTTGGGAGTCTGAGTTACCTCAATCAGGATAGTGTATTTTTTGATTTTTCAAGACAGAGTTTCTCAGTAGCTATGGAGCCTGTCCTGGAACTAGCTTCCCCTGACTTGCTGTAACCACCTCTCTGATGTACCAACCAAGATGTATTAAACTTGCCTTGATTTATGACATTCTTTGTTATATAAAATTATAAAAACTCCTGAAACTGCTTCTATGTTGAATCATGGAATCTAGGAAAACCAAAATCTGTGTTCTCATTACTCACAATGGCTCTGGAATAAAACATCTTGTGTTCCCTTTAAAATGAGAGTTCTGGTTTCCGTATCAACATATTATGAAAGCAACAACAACAAAACCCATTACAGGTACACATAAGATAGATTTTAATAAACCAAGATTTTGAATGTTATTATTTGTTTGGAATATATATTTTTTAAAGTAAGAACCTATAAAAGTCTAATAATTGATGAAAGAAGTTACAAAATAATTCCACACTAGTTCAGAATTAAGTATAATAAAAGGTTATTTATTTAGGGGTAGACTCCCAGATCACAGTAGTAGATCACAGTCCTCTGCATGAACGGGGAACTGGAACCAAACCTAGCAGCCAGAAGCAAGAGCTAGAAGCAAGAGTGTAAGCACACACTTTACAACTGCATTTGTAGTATAAGAGACCATGCCCAAGTGGTCTTAAAGGCTATTGGCTGAAGGAGCTCCCACAGCACTTCCCCCTTTTGTTTAAATAAGAGAGTTCTGCTGTAGGAGCTCCTTTGACCAATAACCTTTAAGATAACCCTTTATTATACGTAATTCTGAACTAGTGTGTGATTATTTTGTATCTTCGGCCATCAGAGTTCTAAACCCAATACAAAACTATATAACACTAGGAACAGAAATCAAGTATAACATTAGAATTACAACCAGAATAAATAATATTAAGCAAGAAACATAGGATAAATGTTTTAATAAACATTCTATCCTAAGGAGTCTAAGTCTTATATTGGAAATGGTTTAGCTAGATCATAAGAGGATGGTAACTATGACTATCTAATCTTCAACTCCACTGAAGGCCTGAGAAGGGAAATAATATTATTTGAGTAGGCATGAAGTACAATCAAGCAACTTCCAAAATATATAGTAGATGACAGAGATAACTGGCTGCCTGAGCAATCACCCAAAGTCTCATTTACAGTGTTGAAGCAACCAACTTTGGCTAAGGCCTAGAGTAACTTATAGACCATTTTCAGAGGCAGAAAAAAATTTCAGAACTGTCTTACCCTATCTTAGCAAGGTCTGGCAGTCTTTTTTCTTGTATCTTGCTTGTCCAGTCCAGACATTGTGAACTTTGTTAGTGGTCAAGGCATGGGGAGTTCCTTGCCCAAAGGCCAGTAGCGCCAAAAAGAAAACAAACTCCAAGTGGAGTGTCTTTGGTGCCCAGCACTTTCTCGGGAATAGATCAGTGCTGCCAGGAGCAATTGTCTCACACCAACAGAATCCTAAGTTATTTAAATGCCATCTTTATTTTAATGCTCATCTTTGAAGAGGCTGAAGGTTACCTATATGCAGAATACAATTTCTATGTATCTACAGAACCTAATTAGTCTGACTAAAAGTATAACAAACATGATTATAATTAATAATTATAATTTAATTAATTAACTGTAATTAATTGACCTATAATACTTAATACCTATATAACTTAACAATTAAGACTTCATATCAGAATATTATACAATCTTTAAATAATTGTGCAGTAAAAAAGGACGACTTCAAAATGTAAACAATGTATAAATATCTTGATCAGAGGTAGAAATATAAAATGCAATATGATAAATACATCCTAAAATTGTATCAATATACAAAATGTCTTAAACAGATGTAGGAACATACATTCATACAATATGAAAAAGTAATTTTGCATAGGTGTACAAATACTGTAAACAGAAATAACAAATATAATTTGAACTTGTATCAATATACAAGAGACTATACCAATGTAAATTTTCCATAAATAAAAGCTCAAAAGTATTTACTCTATTTCTCATTATTATTAGTGTGAATAAATTCACACTAAACTACCTATTGTTCCCTTCAATTTCCCCTTTTTTTGAGATCTCTGGGCCTACATAACTTCCACCCCAACTCCCAACCCTATGTGAGTAATAATCAACCCCTAAATGGTGTCTCTAACTGTGAGGGTAAACTTTGTTGGGAGAGGGGATGTTGTCTTCTAGAATTGCTTCCTACTGTCATGGGGGCAATGTATTTTGCATGGGATCCTGTAAAAGTAAAATAATGGTTAAATTTTAAGATTCCTGTTTGTATAATTGTAAATGGTCTCTGAGTAGTCCATAGGGTTTTTTTTTTCTTGGATTTTTTTTTTTTTTGTTTGCTTGCTTGCTTTTGTTTTAAAGTTCTTATTTGAAGTTCTGGCCAGAACATTGTAAGATGCACCTGGTACCCAAAAACCAGACTGATAGTAGTGCTATCAGCATCATGATCTCATATCAATCAGGTCATTGTTGTGGGGCCCCATCTTCTTCCTGGAAGCTTCAAAGATTACTGTAAGAAAATTTACTGTTCATTGTTGAAAACTGCAGATAATGCAGCATCATAAGTCATATTTCTGTTTGCTTATTGGTTATTCCTGGATAGCTATCTTTTCATCTTTAGGCATCTGCATGTCCAAGATCTCCCAACTTTTTGAAGATTAATATTTTCTTGCAAAGACAAGAACAGAACCCTGCCCCGACCCTTATGAGGTTTTCTTACCACCTGTATAATTGTCACCTCTTTTTCTCAAAAAGTTTCTCTTTTTGAAAATGATTCTTTATTAGTTTTGATGGTATCCATAGTTTTTCTTCCTCTGCAGAAACAAGAGTGAAACTCCTTCCCCAATGCAACAAATCTCCTGGTTTCCATTGTGAGGTCAACAGATCCTTGAAATACACTGGATAATTTAATTCAGAATTTTTTTTTATTGTTTAATGTCTCCTTGCTGATGTTCCTTTCTCACTAGCATTAAGAAAATTCAAGGTTAATAGGCATTATGCAATCTATTTCTAGGGATATTTTTCCATCCCTTTCTGTTTATTTAACATATTCTTTATAGTTCAATTTGATCTTTCTATAACTGCCTGACCTATAGGACTGTTTTACTTCTAATATGACCCTCACCAATAATTTGATCTTGGGAAGTCTCAAATCCTTTTGCTTTCCCCTTCTGTTCTAAATTTTTTTCTTTTTCTCTCAAATAACACTTCCAAAGCAGCTGAGGTCCATTTTCTTGGACCACTGAGATTAATTGAAGTCAGTTGTGTGGAGTGACCATAGTGCTTGAAGCCCACGTTTTTCACCATTTCTCTGACAAAAGATGAATGTAGCCCATAAGAAACTATTGCTTGTTTTTATTTCTTTTGGATCATTCATTCATATTGGTTCCATGCATATTTTTTGACTATCTTAGAGCACTTTGTGCCAGATGTTTTTTCCAAGTAAATTACCAGATATGCAGTTAAAACTCAGTGTAAATCACTCTAGAATCAAATAAACGAATATAGAAGGAAAATCACATAAGTCTTGAACTACTGGATAGTTATGTTATCAGTAATTTTGGCAGTTTTTTAGATCTTACCTGTTGTAAGGCAACTACAATGAACTGGAGTAGGTATAATAATCATTATCGACCAACAGGCATTGCAGTTGCTGACATGTGGCCAGAGATG
Organism: Alexandromys fortis; assembly: GCF_014885135.2. Taxonomy (NCBI): domain Eukaryota; kingdom Metazoa; phylum Chordata; class Mammalia; order Rodentia; family Cricetidae; genus Alexandromys; species Alexandromys fortis. Next base: position 729,895 of record NW_026068262.1, on the reverse strand, counting down.
CTAGCAGCAGCAAACAGCACATGTTGCTTACTTAGGTACTGAAAATTATGCTTTGTTTAACAAATTAAGAACAGTTATTAAGGTGATTAAATGATTTTGAGAGTTGGGGCCTAGGATTAAAGAAAACTCAAAGTTTTCCACCAGTATGAGTTGCAGACTGTGTGCACTGCAGGCATTGTAGGTAGAGGCATGTGGGCTGGCATGTAACATGCTGAGTGGCAGTGAGCGGGTCATGAGTAGAGTGCTGAGCAGCAGCCTGCTGCATCTGAGTGCCTGAGTGCTGTCTAGAGCCATGGGTGGGAGAGTCAGTGCCCAATGTGCCATGTGCCTGGTGAACTGATCCCCAAAATTGTGGATAGGCACAAGGTTGGGTGCCAGTTGATGACAGAAGTTACAAAATAATCCCACATTAGTTCAGAATTACATATAATAAAGAGTTATTTATTTAGGGGTAGACTCACAAATCATAGTCCTAGATCACAGTCCTCTGCACAAATGGGGAATAGGAACCATATCTAGCATCTGGAAGTTAGAGCCGGAAGCAAGATAGTGAGTAACACACTTTACAGCTGCATTATAGTATAAGAGACCACACCCAAGTAGGCTGGTATCTTAAAGGCTAGTGGCTGAAGGAGCTGAAGGAGCTCCCACAGCAAATAATCAGTTTATGAAGGAGTGTGATAAAAAACCTCACAGATATAGAATAAATCAGATACCATCACTGATCCTGCTGTCTTTGTCCAGTTTTTCTGCCCAGGGGTGAAGAGTACCAACTGCCAGCTGTCTCTCTGCCTGCTCTGTTGCACTCTGACCACCAAAGAGAGCGTGACATCAAGAGAGAGCATGTGACCCTCTCCCTCAGCTTTAAGCCTCTGAGTGGTTATTCAGGAACTGGTAGGTGGACAGGAGAGGAACCTTCAGCTATATCCTATAATACTCATTGTGATAAAGAAACCACATAGAGATCTTCAGTAAATATGTAAACCTATTAATTTAAATATGGTCCAGTCAAAATTAGAAAACAACCACTTAAATAGTTTTATATTAAGAATATTTTGAATAATATCAACTTCATTTCATTTTTATATAGATCAGATGAAATCTATATAAGTATATATTTAGAATCTCTTTTGGAAGGAAATCCTGATCAAATATGACATTAGTTGTTATAGCTTAATAAAATCTCATGTCTCTAACAAATGTTGTTTCATATAAACAGTAAAAATTTTAAGATTTATGAAACACTTAATATTTCCAAATATATTATTTTAGTGGCTTTAAGATGTTTAGGGTACAAAATTTATAAACAAGTATGCATATATAAGTCCCTAATATATGATCACAGTATTTAAATTTGTGAATCTACACATGTGTTGAATATGCAAAAAATAATTTTAACACATTAGAAAAATGAATTAAAAAAAAGACAAACTAAAGTGGCCACAGTTTGTCAAAAAAAAAAATCTTTTGGCTATAATCCCAGCACTTGGAAGACAGAGGTAAATGAATCTCTGTGAGTTCAAGGCCAGCCTGTTCTACAAGAGCTAGTTCCAGAACAGGAACTCCAAAACTACACTGAGAAACTCTGTCTCAAAAAACAAAAACAAACAAAAAGGTCTTTGACACAGCATATGAAAACAGCCAAAAATATACTAAAACAATTATCCTAAACACATGTGACAATGAAGATAGGAAGTTAGGTGCGCCCAATTAAAAAAAAAGTAGAAAATTTGTCTATTTCTTTGAGATGTGAGAAAGTCTTAGTAACACGAAATATCAAAAGATAAAGCTTGTCATCCAGACTTAAGGTGACAGGGATGTGATGTGATGTGTGTGTGTGTGTGTGTGTGTCCGTCGCAGGCTGTTTTGGAGAAATTAAGTTCAGCTTAAAATACAGAGGTGTTGTCTAACTTTTGATAGGACAAGACTGTGCAGAGGTTCCTTCATCTTTTATTCTTGCTGAGACCAGTCCAGGTTTAACAAGAATCTAATCTTCTTGATTGAATATGCAATAAAAACCCACACAACCCTGTTCTGGGAATCAAAGATCAGGATGTCAAATCTCCTCCAGCTAACTTCTTTTTATCTGACTGTATAGAACGCCCCCTCTAGCTGACTAACCACTTCTCTGTTAAACTACTTGTTTCAAACTACCTACTCTTCAAAATTCATCCTGAAACTTCCAAATGAGATGCCTAGACAAGGTCTCTGCCTTTAAAAACCTGAGTTCTAAGCCAGGCAGTAGTGGAGTACACCTTTAATCCCAGCATTGGAAGGCAGAGGCAGGTGATCTCTGTGAGTTCTAGGCCAGCCTGGTCTACAGAGTGAGTTCTAAGAAGACCAGGATTATACCAAAAAATATTGTCCTGCAGCCCCTCAAAAACAAACAAACAAACAAACAAAACAAAAAAAAAAACAAAAAAAAAAACAAAAACCCAAACAACAACAACAAAAAACCCCAGCAGCAACAGAAAACACCTGGGTTCTGGACACTCAAGGCCACACCTCAATCCTTAGATCACTTGAGTGTGGGCTCAGACTGCTAGAATAAAGACTTCCCATTGGTTATACACTATCTGAGCTCCCCATAACACTTGGAGGTTACAACTTGTGCCCCAAGGCCTAGCTACTCTTCCTCAATAAGCCATTGAAAAGAACCAAAATAAAAATGAAAAACAATAAAAAAGGAATTTACTCAATGTGGCCACATCAAGAAGATGACAGACCCCCCCAAGTCCAGTTTTAAGGTCCTGAAGTAAGAATACAGTTTAAATCGAGTACCAAGAATTTCCACAGCTAAGTCACCCTGGCCAAGGTGTGGTCAGGGTCACCATTGACTCATCCTTATCTGGATTTTAGTCTTAGCCTGTGAGGTGATTTGATAAGGTATCAGAACTGTGAATTCTCTTTCTGTGAGACAGAATCCAGGGGAACTCCCATGACCTTAGGGAGTTTCTGTTCTCTCAACAGTTGCTCCTCAGATTGACTCATTAGAGTAAAGGTGTCCATCAAAACAAGGTCCTTGCTAACAAGCTCTGGCTCTTTCAGGAGGCTAAGCACTTGAATGGGGTTTGTGGGCAGCATGCTGCAAGTGACTTGGTGGCAGCATGGACCAACTGCTTCCCAGAGTTGAGGTGGTGAGGTTGTGGTCTCAGAGCTGGCAGTAAATATACCTCTGTTATATTCAAAGTCCAAGAGAGGCAGAGTCAGCAACAGGGCCACTGCAACCCTGGTGCTTACCATTTTAAAAGCAGTCCTGGTCAGAAAATGATTACAGATACACCAGAAAGACAGATTCAGACAGAAATAAACCTCTGAACAGTCTACAGTATGTTTTTAAAAATATACATAGGCTTGAGAGAGAGAGAGAAGAAAAGAGTGTAGGCAGTTATAAAAAGAAATAGTTTTAAAAATAAAACAGTCTTTAAAGAGGCAGTAAAAGTAATATAAAAGAGTACAGACAGTCACAGATTAAGGAGTAAAGAAAAATAAGCCACATAAAGGCGGAATATACACAGAGATTCTGGACTATGTATATAATTGTGTTGATTTTTTTTTTACTGTGAATGAGCTAAGTACAGAGAGACATTTTATTATACAGGCTGCTAAGCTAAACCGACATATATGTCTTGACTTCAAAATTTGGGTTTGGGTCTGAGGATATGCTGCTTTGGAAAACAGGTTCTGTTTTCATAAAAAATGAAGACCTATGGATTCCTTCTAGATTGATGTGGTTTGATGGAACAAAACCTCCCAAAAGGTATCTGTGAATCCCCAAAAGTACTTTGCTCAACAAAAGCTGAGCTCAGCCACTAGAGGCCAGGTGGTGATAGCTCACATCTTTATTCCCAGTACTTGGGAGTCCCATGCCTTTAACTCCAACACTAGAGAGGCAGAGAGAGGAATATTAAGAAGGGTGGAGACAAGAGCTCACTGCAGTCTGAGGTTTGGTGGAGACAGTTGCAGTCTGAGGATTGACCCTGCAGTCTGAGGATGCAGTCTGAGGAGATACTCTGAGGTCAGGATTGCCCCATTGTTCTAAGCATCGATAGAGGTAAAAGGTCTCTGTGGTGGCTGCACTGCTTTTCTGATCCTTCAGCTTTCACCCCTAACATATGACTCCAGGCTTTGTTTATTAAGACCAATTAGAATTTGTGTTACAGTGCTCAGACATTTTTGGGATTTAGTTAATTCCAGATGTAGTCAGGTTGACAACTAAGAACAGCATCACAGAAGGTATCCAAGAAGGAAGTGTTTGGAGATAAACTGCAGTCTGATATTCTAGCCATTTAATGTGTGACAATTACTAACTTGCAAGTATTTGGGGAAATGAGGAGAAACATTTGCTGCTTCTAAACTGGCTTAGCTTGCCTGCTTGACAAAGTCCTAGGTTTTTTCATAATATACGCAGTGCCAAATTGGCTTAGTTTCCATGGGTAAGTGCTCATGTAAACTAAAGTTGTTTTCTTGACCCAGATTTATTTTGGCTCATAGTAAAACTAAAATTTGAAGGAACAAAATAATAATAAAAGATAAATTTAATCAATGTGAGCATCTAGGTAAAATAGAGATGGCTAATCATTCTAGATTTCTTTGGGGGACAATTAACTTGAGTTTTTAAATTAAAAAACTTAAATCAACTTTTAAGAACAAGATCTATCTATCTATCTATCTATCTATCTATCTATCTATCTATCTATCTATCTATCTATCTATCTATATATCTTATACAATCCTGGTCAAAATGTTCTTGCTTCTTATCCCAGTCAGGATGTTCTCCTTGATCCTTATCCTGGTCAGGACATTCTCCTTGATCTTTATCCCAGTGCTGGTTCAACAACATGGTCCCTATTGTGAGAACATAAATTAACTCTAAGAGACGGTTGCTGTATTTATACAGGATGTGTTTTTCCTTATGGACAATTGCCCTCCCTTGAGATGTTAAACTTTGTCACAAAGATTAAGAAGATAATTTATGTCTGTGCTTTGTATGTTTCATATATATGTGAATATGCATATGAATACAAACACTTTAATTACTTTAAGGATTTTTTCTTTTTCTTTTTTTTTTCAAATCATGTTTTCAAGACCCTTATGCTAGTAAGGCCTGTGTAAGTAAACACCCTAAGCATTTTTTTTAATTGTCATTTTAAAAACCTACTTTGAGGCTTATAAATTCATGTTAGGGTTTACAGATTACCTTAATGTGTTATATCACAAGGAGGTATTTTGTAGTTTTTCATTTAAAAATAAATTTGCTATACATTGAGAAAAATGTATAGTGCAATAAAAACAAAAGAAGAGTTATAATAAATACATTACTACTCATTTATAAAAAGTGGAGATAATAGAGTCATAAATGGCCAACCTTGGTTGCTTCATAGACACTAATGAAAGCAAATGCTTTTGAACAAAACAATCATATCAAGGTAATAATAACTTAAATCTCTAACAAGTAATTAACTTAAATTTAGATAAGAAAAAAATATGTGAATGTGCTTTACCTCTATTTATAACTGGAATACATTCAAGGGACTTTGTGTGTGCATGTATGTGTGCATGCGTGTGTGTGTGTGTGTGTGTGTGTGTGTGAGAGAGAGAGAGAGAGAGAGAGAGAGAGAGAGAGAGAGAGAGAGAGAGAGAGAGACATTTAGTATCCTTTTTGTAAATGAAGTTTTTAAACCTATGATTAAATTTTAGCTTTTTAAATGTTTTCTCACTGGACAAAGCATTTGAATTTTGAATAGTCACCACTTTAACCAAAAAAAAAAAAAATCTGTTTAGAGAGTGAGGCCTACTGCGAGCCAAAATTCCTGAGAAATATCTGTGTCATAAGCTGTGAATGAAAAATTCCTGAAAGGAGTTTGTGTCTGCAGACTGATGGACCAATTGGGATTTCAGACTGCAATTTGCAGTTTCAGAGGCTATCTTATCTGGGACAGTGTTAGCTTCCTGGAACAGCCATCCATTACCCCACCCAGTATTGCAACCAACATCTTGTGGTAAGAAATAAAAACCTCTTAGGTCCTACTGACCTAGCAGAGCACTACCTTCAGTCACTTCTAACGCTGAGAATGTTATCAGAGAGCCCGATGGCCTATAGAGTAGCTCCCCCATGTCGCTGTACCTGCCTCTGCAATCCCCACCAAAGTATTTTATACTTGTTTTGATTTATGACTTTCTCTGTTCTGTAAAACTATAAAAGCTTCGTGAAACTGCTTCCACATCGGCACGTGGAATTTGGGGTAACCTAGATTAGTGTTCTCGAGCTATGGTCACTCAATATGGTTCTAGAATAAATCGTCTCTTATTCCCTTTAAGATGAGAATTGTTTTTATGCCAACATTACTTAGAATATTTTTACTAAATTACATAGTGATTATAAAAACATTTTAATGGACAAATATTTAAATCTGTTCATAAAGCTTGGTCTATTGATAAATTAATAGTGAAAACTCATATTGTAAAAGACTTTTAACTTTAGTTACTAAAATTCAAAATTATAGAGTCTCAAAGGACTAAAAAAAAAACCCATGATTTCATCAGTTAAAAGGAAAAACATGACATCACATCCATTCTTATTAAAAGAACAGGACTGAATCCAGATCTTTTTAACCCAGTGCTGGGAGGCCACGAACCTTCTCACATTATGTAAGAGCACATTGGTGTGAACTTCAAGATGCTGGGTGACACTAACCTCAGCTGCTCCTGACAATGGAGTACCCTAAGTAACCAAATATAGTCTCTCTCACTCTTTATGTTCCTTAGAGAGCTGTGCAATTAGATTTAAAATTTTTATGATATTCTAATTTTCTACTGATATATTTTTAAGTGATAAAGCAAACTTTGTCTTAGAGAAATTACCAATGAAGATATTATGTGCCTTCATTTGACACACCTTCTTGTTATGAGTGTTTGCTTACCTTAAACCCTATCTTATTCAAACCAACATTTAAAAGCTTATAGGCCCGCTGCTGCACTTCTCTGACTGGGAAGTAAGTTCCTTGGTCAGAAGCAATTCTGTGTGGAATACCATGAAAGTAGATAAAGCATCCTGTGTGTCCCCGTATGGTGGTTTTGGTAGAACTAGTACATGCAATGAAGGCAAATTCATAACCAGGTTAAGTATCTACTCCAGTAAGGACAAAATGTTGTCCTTTCCATGGAGAAAGGGGTCACCAGTTTGTCACCCCAGGGAATGGTGTCATATCCGGGGCTCAGTGTTAGTTTCTACTCTTGGCAGATCTGGCACTCAACAGCACTGCAGCCAGGTCAGCCTTGGTGAGTGGAAGTTCATGTTGCCAAGCCTATGCATAACCCCCATCTCAGCTACCACGACCACTTTGCTTATGGGCCCATGGAGTAGTGACGGGAATGGCTGGGGAAAGAGGCTGACTGTCCCTATCTATGCCATTACTGAACACCTCCTCAGTTGAAATCACCTTTTGTTGGGACGCAAGTATCTTCATACCCTTCCTCCATTTGGACAGATCCATCTACATACTTACCCAGATGTCTTTTCACCCATTTTTCCAATCATGCTCTTTTTGTGTCCCTGAATATCCAGCCAGTCCATTGGCTACAACCCATGAATCAGTGAGCAATCACACATCTGGCCATTTCTCCTCCCAAACAAAACATATGATGGACTGTGTGTACTGCTGGAAGTTCTGCCCACTGAAGATTTCTCGTTGTCATTGTCTTTTAGGGTTGTCCCAGAAAGGGGTTATGATGCTACAGCTGTACTTCTGGACTTCTGGGTAGTACCTACATAACGTACAGAACCATCAGTAAAACAGGCCCTAGACTCTTCTTTAGGCAGCTGACGAAAGGGCACACCCCAATGAAACCATAGGTGCATACTTGGAAGGAGACAGTATTGTAACAGAAGTAGAAACCACAGGCATTTGTGCAACTTGTTCTTGTAACTTGCTTGTGCACTCAGGACCTTCTTGGGTCCAGCCAGTTCTATCTGATAATAGATTGCAGCTGTACAGATCCTACTTTATGACTGATGAGTCAGATAACACCTGGCTCATGATGGGCAGCTCAGGTTGCAGGGTAACTTAGTGGCCCATTGGTAAATTTTCAGTTTCCACTAAGACCCAATAGCAGGTCAAGACCTGTCTTTCATGAAGAGAACAGTTGTCTGCAGATGATGGCAGATCCTTACTCTCCAATCCCAAAGGTCCCTTCTGTGACTCACCAATAGGGCTCTGCCTAAGGCCCCGAAAATCATCCCGATCTGTCACTGACACAAGGACCACTGCATCTGCTGGACCATGGCCCAGGTAGTAGAGCAGCCCACACAGCACCCTGGACCTGTTGAAGAGCCTTCTCTTGTTTCAGGACCCCACAGAAAGAGCAGCTTTCCAAGTCAGTTGTGTATGGACTAGAGTAATACACCCAAGTAAGTAATGTGCTGTCGCCAGAATCTAAATAGGCCCATTAAATGTTGTGCTGCTTTCCTGGTTGTGGGAGGAGCCAGATACAATGACTTATCCTTCTCCTCAGAAAGAATACACCTTTAATCCCAGCAGTTGGGAGGCAGAGGCAGTCGGATCTCTGTGAGTTCCAGACCAGCCTGATCTACAAGAGCTAGTTCCAGGACAGGCTCCAAAGCTCCAGAGAAACCCTGATTCAAAAAAAAAAAATCTCTGCATGCTTCACACCACTGGACTCCTAAGAATTTCACTGAGGTAAAAGGCCCTTGAATTTTGTTTGGACTTATTTTCCATTCTCTGATGTTCATATATGTTACCAATGACTCCAAAATGGTTGCTACCTCCTGTTCATTTGGTCCAATCAGCACAATGTCATCAATACAATAAATCAATGTGATATTTTGTGGGGAGAGACGGATGATCAAGATCTCTTCTAAATATGACACAAGGCTGGAGAGCTAATATATCCTTAAGGTAAAACTGTAAAGATACTGCTGGTCTTTTCAGCTGAAAACAAGTTGCTTCTGGTGGTCCTTGTGGACAGGTCCCAAAAAAAGGCATTTGTTAGATTAATAGCTTCGTAATATGTTCAAATAAGGACACCATATCTGTTGCAGCGGCTGCAATTGAAGTCACTACTTGATTGATTTTCGAGAGTCAACTGTCTTTCTCTATGATCGTCTGTCTTCTGTATTGGCCATATAGGAAAGTTAAAAGGAGATTCATCCAAACAAACTTCTGATAACTTTTTAAAATTATGAGAGCTTCCACATTAAACCTGGCTTCTCCATTCAGTGGGCCCATATTAATAAACTCAGCCTAATCCAGTTTTATGTTCCTTTCATCATTATCCCACACTCTTAAAATTCAGTCCCACACACGTTCCCTAGATTTCTGCTTGAGGAGTTAGCAAACTCTTGAAGCTCTTTAATAGAGTAGTGCACCTCCTCATGGGCTACACTTCCTATCTCCCCTCTAGGAGACTGCTTAGCCTTCTATCTGGTTATAGGTCTAGAGGCCACTGTTGGTGGGCCCTGAAGAACACAGTCTCATCGTGTCTGGCTTTTCCTTTGGAGAAAGTCACTGCTGATGTAGCAGACAATGAAGGATCAATTTCCTCATCCAAAGGCATAAAAGGCAATATTTTAGAGGTTGGGAGTGTGTGTACATTTTCTGTTGAGTGTAGACAGCCTACTTCCTCAAGTGATATAAACCCTTAAGAATCTGAAGGTTAGCTAGGCAGCAATGGTACATGCCTTTAATCCTAGCACTGAAGAATCAGAGGCAGGTGGATCTCTAAGTTTGAGGCCAGCCTGTTCCACAGAGTGAGTTCCGGGACAACTAGGGCTACAAACTGAAATCCTGTCCTAGAAACAAAACAACAACAACATGGAACCTGAGGGTTCAAAGTTCTGAGCTTCAATGGGGTCCCCCCACACATCTGTATCCCACATTACAGGATCCCATTCTTTTTTTTAATTTCTAAATAAATAAGTTTATTTATGTATTTTACATCCCTGCCACAGTTGCCCCTCCCTCCTCTTCTATCAGCCACCCCTCACTCCTGTTCTGTTCCCACCCCGCAATCCACTCCTCCTCCATTTCTGTTTAGGAAAGGGCACCTCTCCCATGAGTATCAATAAAACGACGTATCAAGTTGCAGTAAGACTAAGCACTTCCCCATGTATTAAGACTGGGCAATGCAACCCAGTATGAGGAGTAGGGTCTCAAAATCAGTAAAAGAGTCAGAGACAGCCCCTGTTCCCATTGTTAGGAGTCCCACAAGAGGATCAAGCTACACGACTGTGCAGAATGCCTATGTCAGTCCCATACAGGGTCCCTGGTTGTTGGTTCAGTCTCAGTGAGCCTCTATGAGCCAGGTTAGTTGATTCTGTGGGTTCTCTTGTGATGTCCTTGTCCTCTTAGGCTCCTCCAATCATTCCTCCTCCTCATCTGCAGGATCTGCCCCCCCCCCCTACTCTGCCTATTGTTTGGCTGTGGGTCTGGATCTGTTTCCATCAGTTCCTGGATGAAGACTCTGATAACTGGGAAAAGCACCAATCTGGTCAAGGGAGATGGCCAGTTCAGGCTATGTGCCTGCTATTGCTAGGAGTCTTAGCTGGGGTCATCCTTGTAGATTCCTGGGAGAGTCCCAGGTTTTTACCTGACCCTGGAATGCCCTGCCTTTGCAGTGGTCTCTTTCAGCACTCTCCCCCTGCATCCAGGTCCCCTCCTCGCCCCGCCCTAGCACTCCGATCACTCCTGTTCCCATCCCCACCTGCCATCAGTCCACTCATGAAATTTCTTCTGTTTTCCCTTCCCTGGGAGAGCTGATTGTTCCCCCATGAACCTTCCTTATTACTTAGTCTCTCTGGGTCTGTGGATTGTAGCATAGATGTTAGTTTATAGTTAATATCCACTTATGAGTGAGTATATACCATATTTGCCTTTCTTGGTCTGGGTTACCTCACTCAGGATGATTTTTTTTTTCTAGTTCCATCCATTTATCTTCAAATTCTCTGGTGTCCTTGTTTTTAACAGCTGAGTAATAGTTCACTGTGAAATTATACCGCATTTTCTTTACCCATTCCTCGGTAGAGTGACATCTAGGTTGTTTCCAGGTTCTGGCTATTACAAATAAAGCTGCTATGAACACAGTTGAGCAAGTGTATATGCCCAAGAGTAGTATAGCTGGGTATACAGAGTTACCAAATCTGTTGCCTCTCATAAATGGTCTATCAGGATAATCAAATGCATTTGTCTCCTTAAGTTTGTAGAATAGTTCACAGCACTGGCTTTCAGTACTCTCCAATCTCCCGAGAGAGTCTTCTGTAATTGGAGAGGCTTCAGTACCTGTAGGTGTTGGCAAATTGGAAAGCCTATTCCAGATACTTAAAAGATTCACTTTATCGGGGCGGTGGTGGCACACACCTTTAATCCGAGCACACGGGAGGCAGAGGCAGGCGGATCTCTGTGAGTTTGAGACCAGCCTGATCTACAAGAGCTAGTTCCAGGACAGGCACCAAAGCTATACAGAGAAACTCTGTCTTGAAAAAAAATCAAAAAAAGAAAAGATTCATCCTTATGCTTCTGTTGCTCTAGAACCATTTCTGATACCAAAATCTATATTAGGGGCCAGGGTTCTCTAGAGTAACAGAACTTATAGAATGAATATATATATTCAATATATATATATATATATAATTTTATTAGAATGACTTGACTTACAGGCTGTGGTCCAGCTAGTTCAACAATGGCTCTCTACCAGCAGAAGGTCCATAGCTGTTCAATCCACAAGGCTGGATGCCTCAGCTGGTCAGTACACGCCAGAATCCCAGAGAAGTTGACTCTAATGGCAGTAAAGGAAGGTCTTGCTAGCAAGGGAGGGAGGAAACAGGCGATGAACTACAGTTTTTTTCTTCCATGTCCTTTATATAGGCGGACAGCAGAAGGCATGACCCAGATTAAAGTTGGATCTTCCCACCTCAATTAAAAATTTGTATTCCCACCACAGAGATCCTGATTAGAAGTGTGTCTTTTCACGTCAAATGATTCAATTAATAAAAAATCCCTCACAGGTGTGCCCAAAATGTCTCCAAAGTTCCAAAAGCAACCAAATTCTGAAATGCCTCTAGAGAGCTGAGAGCAAGCAAAGAAGAGGACCAGACCCAAGGTCTGGACCAAAACGCCTTCAAAACACACAGGTGCCCTAAAAGTGAATATTTTCAGAGCAGACCACAAAAGGTATCTATCAAATTATGATCCTTAGTTAAGCAGCTAATAAAGAGAATGGGATGTTGACCAATCCATAGGAGGTCTGTAGCCCCAGAAAGACCTCAACTAACAATCTACCTGAGGAATAGGACCCGGCGGCTGGATGCAATGGGTCCATGCAGATACCTGGCTTGCTTTCAAGTTATTGGTCTGGTGAAGAGTGAGTCAGTCTCTCAGTCTCATGCTGAGGTCCTGAGAGACTAGGCCTTAGACAGACGGAAAAGGAGAGGGACTAGGTAATAAATATGATCAATGTCCAAGATGTCTGGCTTCTTCCTCCGCTTCCTGACCTGAGATAAAAGCCTGCAGATTAATACATTTTGTCAGACCTGTCGGGGCCCCTGATGATGGACTGACTCAACAAGATCAAGGCTGGAAAGCAGGTGCCTGCTAAGTTAATAAATTCCAAAATGGTTTTAGGAGTTAGTCACAGGGTGCCAGATCTGACAAAGAGGTGGATAAGGAGGCATGGCTCACTGAAACTAGTCCAACAAGGTAAAGACTTGCAACATTCCAACCTCTCTAGAGTATCGAAGGGTTTTTGTTGTTGTTGGTGGTGGTGGGTTTTGGGTTTTTATCTTTGGGGGATGTTTGTTTTTCAAGACAGGGTTTTGATGTGGGAGTGTCATATATCAATCTGTTGATTTCATTGGCTGAGCAATAAAAGAAACTGCTTGGCTGGCCCTGATAGGTTAAAAGATAGATGGGAGGAGGAAACAGAATAGAATTCTGGGCGGAAGAGGAAGTGAGGTCAGACTCTGCTCTGCTCCCGGAGAGACTCTGCTCTCCGGATCACAGACGCCATGCTCAGCTCTCCCGGGTAGACGCGATAGCTCTGCTTTCTGAGGCACACGCAATGAAGATGGATGTAGGCTAGAATCTTCCCGGTAAGCGCACCTTGGGGTGCTTACACACATTATTAGAAATGGGCTAGTCCAGGTGCGAGAATTAGCCTGTAAGGGCTAGAGTTCATGGGCCAAGCAGTTCTTTAAATGAATACAGTTTGTGTGTTGTTATTTTGGGCGTGAGCTAGCCAAGTGGCTGGGGTGTTGGGGACGCAGCCCCGCTGCTTCTTATTTCAACAGGGTTTCTTTGGTAACCTTGGCTGTCCTAGAACTATCTCTGTAGACCAGATGGGCCTCGAACTCACAGAGATCCTCCTTGCCTTCTGAGTGCTGGGATTAAGGGTATGTGCCCCTATCCCCATCCCCAAAACCCGGTGCAAGCAATCTTTTCAGTAGCTCTTGATCATGGAAGGATGAGTTAAGAAAGTGGTTTTATTGGCAGTTTATAGGTTTAGCTTTAGAGAAAGAAGCCGGAGATCCTCGGAAGCCGGGTACCATCCAACTGCTGACCTGGGACTTTGTGTAAAACTCACGTGGAAACTGGAGGAGTGAGGGGCAGGAGTTGTCAGTCCAGATGGCTCAATCATGCGCTACCCTGGTGCCTCCTCTACGTTTTGGTCATGTCTTCATATATAGATTGCAAGCAGGGATGTTCTTTTGAGGGAAGAGAGAAAGAAAGAATGCAGAAATCCTTTTTTGCATCCCTGGCCTCTGACCCAGGCAGAACAAAAGACATTTTGGCATAGTCATTTCTGACGTCTTTGGGCTTCAGCAAGGACAGAATTGCAAACTGAAACAAGAACATTTCTGACTTTTAGAAAAAATAAATCTGTTTTTGAGATCCCCTCCCTAAAACTGCCTAGCTTGTTTCCTATTCTCATCCTATGCTGGAGAAGTAACCCAAATCATTGTTACGTTATTTGGACAGTGAATGGCTTCATTCACTGTTCTCTGGAGTGGTAGTTGAGGTTCCCTTACAGTGGCTCTGTGTAAGAGACCTTAAAGGAGACTGGAGGTTATGTTTGTACAGTGGCCATGTGTGATAAGGAGAGTTGCTTTGTGCCTCGATAGAGATATGAGGGTAAAGAAATAAAGACAAGAAAATAGTTGGGAGAAATGAAACTGCAGGCCTCTGGTCAGAGAAAACGGTCATGTCCTACCAGGAGCAGGCATGGCTTCACACAAGAGCTTTGCATTACGAGCTCTAGGCAGATAACCAGGAGGCAGAGTCAGGTGGATCTCTGAGTCGAAGGCCAGCCTGGTCTACATAGTGAGTTCCAGGATAGCTAGAGCTACATAATGAGGCCTCATCTCAAAAGCCTCCCCCAACCCCCTCCAAAAAAGAAGACAGACTCTGAAATGGCAATTATTTCTGGGAAAAATATGATTGGGAGGCCAACATACACCTCTATTATTAAAGGTTTCAGAACACAAGTTCATAGAGTCCTCTAAGGATAAAACGAGAGACATTGGCAGTCTGCATTCTTCTCTGATCTCTTTTATCCTCATTGGTGTAACTCAGTCTTTTCTCCTTGTGATTCCTCGATTACGCACACACGGATTCCCTCAAAACTGTTCACTGGCTGTTCCTTTTCACTAGAATGCTCTCTATCAATCTGCATCTTGTATTTCTTCACTTCCCTTAGGATTCCCTTTTAATGGCAGCTTTTTGGTGAGGCCTACAAATTTGAATTTGCAGTTCTCTTACTCAGCTTTCATGAACTACCTCATATTTTGTTGTGATTATACTACTTATTAACAGGTTTCTCTTTTTCCTGGGCATAGGTTTGAATTTGCTGTGCTTATCAAGGTATCCTTAGTCCCTTGGATTGTATTTAGCATGCTAGACGGTGTTAAAAATGTGCTTATCAATTCATAAATCTTCAAAAGATTGGGTTCACGTATTATTTTAAAAAATAGAGACTGTATTTCAAGAATAGCTGCCAATAACACAAATGGAATTTTAGAACAAAATGTATGAGGAGCTTCCAGATTCTATGGAACACAGTTTGCAGACTCCTGGCTCAATGCTGAATCAGGTAGTGCTCCCACAACCTAACTGCTCATTCAGCTAACCTAGAGCATTCATTTTACAAACAACTAGGAATACGTTATACATTTATGGGAACCTATGTGAAATCCCCAGCTAGTTCTTGTTGGGGGCAATGGGAAGATAAGAGCCAGTTTATTTCCCATGTGGAAAGGTGAAAAGTCAGAGCAAAAGTCATGCTTATTATGTTGTAGGCCTACTTTATTTTTTCTAAAAGAAAAACGCATAACCTTGAAAGTGTGGGTGGAAATTGATACTGAAGCTTGTTCAAGAAAGAAAAAAAAACCCAACAACATGCAAACTTAGGATAATCTGTCCACATAAAGCCAGAAGATGGGAATAATTCCTTTCATAGACTAGGACTCTCTGATACTTAGCAATTATTCACCAAGAGTAAAAGTGTTCTAATTACTAACTGCAACTTGCAGCACTTAAATTTGGCCTTTCAGGTTTACCTCCTATATTAGAAACATCCCAGGATAAAGGGCCAACACTTGTGTTCTTATATGGTGCTGTTCCCACATAATTATTGGATCCAGCCTTTATAATCAGTGTTATAAACTAAATGATAGTGCAACTAGATCTATAAACATTAAACAGACCTATAAATTTCAAAACACACTGTGGTAAAATCCTGCAATGCTATGTCTGCCTCAATAGCTTCTTGAGACATTTATTATTAGTTTAAAATTTAGAAATATTTAAATGTATTGTTTTATTATGTCTTTTTGTTTGTTTTTTGTTATGTGGTTCAGGCTTGCTTCAAACTCAGTACTTTCCTTCTCCAGCCTCCAGAGTGCTGGTTTTATAGGTGTGTCCACCACACTGGGATTTCTTTGAAGTGTTTTTTTTTTGAAGT
This sequence comes from Alexandromys fortis, assembly GCF_014885135.2. Classification (NCBI taxonomy): domain Eukaryota; kingdom Metazoa; phylum Chordata; class Mammalia; order Rodentia; family Cricetidae; genus Alexandromys; species Alexandromys fortis. The sequence continues at coordinate 713,923 of NW_026068262.1, read as the reverse complement.
TATAATTTGATTACGTTTCTCCCTTGCCTTTTTTCCCCTCAAAACCCTTCCAATAACACCACTCCATTCTCCTTCAAATACATAGCCTCTTTATTTTTTAATTATTGCATGCATATAAGCATATGTATATATTCTATCATCTATCTATCTATCTATCTATCTATCTATCTATCTATCTATCTATCTGTTGTAATAGGAGCAGCGGGCTACGTTCCTGGCACCCAGCCTCCTGCACAGCTAGCTTATGCCCTGAAATAATTACATGGAAACTGTATTCATTTAAACATTGCTTGGCCCATTAGTTTCAGCCTCTTATTGGCTAGCTCTTACATATTGATCTAACCCATTTCTAATAATCTGTGTAGCCCACGAGGTGGCTTACCAGGGAAGATCTTAACCTGCGTCTGTCTGGAGTGGGAGAATCATGGCAACTCCCTGACTCAGCTTCTTTCTTCCAGCATTCTGTTCTGTTTACTCCACCCACCTAAGGGTTGGCCTATCAAATGGGCCTAGGCAGTTTCTTTATTAATTAACCAATGAAAGCAACAGATTAGAAAGAAATCACTCCCACATTATCTATCTATCTATCTATCTATCTATCTATCTATCTATCTATCTATCTATCTAACCTTGGTCTGTATAATGTTTCCTGTCTGTCTAATTTTAGTGTGGAACTGAACAATCAATTGGTGTGCTCTTCCCGGGAAAAGGCCACCTCTCCTGCTCCCAGCTTTCCTCAGTTGCCTGCAGTTCTTTCTGAAGGGCTGAGGCCTCCCTCTCAGCCTTTCCCCTCTCTATTCTGTTCTTCATCATGTTCAATGTTGTCATCCTGGTGTGGTTCATATTTGGACAGCCATGGTGATGAGATAACAGGTAGCTTATGGTATTACTAGGAGACACTCTCTTAGCAAACTCCCTGACCTCTGGATTTTACAGTCTTTCTGTCCTCTCTTCTGTAAGGTTCCCTAAGCCTCAGAGCAGGAGTGTTTTATAGCCGTATCCATTCAGACTTAGCTCGGTTGTGGTTTTCTATAGCGGTGTCCATCTGTTCTGAAAAGAAATTTCTTTGATGAAGGGTGGAGACAAATGTTCATAAATTGTTAGGTATTATGCTGGCTTAATAAATCAGTGGTTATCGATTCTCCTCCAATAACCATGATGTCACAAGCACTCAGTTGTTAGTTAGGTTTCCAGTACCAAGGATCATCTTCTTATTGAGCAAGTCTTGAGTTGGATTGGAGAGCTGTTTGTAGTGCCATTTCAGTTGTATTTTAATAAATAAAGACTGCCTGAAGGTTTGAGACTGAAACAGTCCCACTGGTGAGCCTTACAGACCAGGTTATGCTAACACACACCTTTAATCTCTGGAACCACAATGACATACACTTTTAATCCCAGTAGCCACCACCATACTAGTTGCTATAGAAATTGGTTGGTGCAGGCCTTTAATCCCAGCCCTAGAGAGAACTATAAAACAGGAAGAGGCAGCTCTTAGACACAGTCTCATTCTGAGATTCCTGAAGGCAGGATCACCATTTTTGGATTGAGATCGAGGTAAGAGCCAGTGGCTGACTGTTTTGCTTTCCGGATCTTCAGGTTGAACCACAATTCCTGACCCTGAGTTTTTATTAATTGTGCATCAGCTGTTGGTTACCAGAATGGGCTGCAGGCCACTGCTTCACCCCATGGCTGTCCTGTTGTACTGATCTTGATGTGGTCATAGGTGTCAGAGCAGGGTAGGACTGTGGGTCACCTCCCTCTTTGGGAAGCTTGCATGGAGCCTTCTGGTACCATGGAAGCTATTCCTCAGAGAGGAGACTTTCAGATCAGTTCCAGCTCAGGGGTTCAAAGTATTTAAATACAAATTCTTAAGTTGATTATTTTTTTTCCATTTATTTTTGGAGACAGAGTCTTAGTATATATTCCAGGCTGGCTTCAAACCCAGTGGCTTCCTACAATAGCCTCCTGAGTGCTAGCTTCACAGGTATGTACCACCACACTAGGCTTTCTTTGAAGTTCTCAAAGCTGCACATCACAGCAGAACAGGAGGCACTGGCGTGTTCTCCTTCTTAACGCTTAGACTAATTGTGTTTGAACTGGTAGACAAGCAGCTCGAGGGCAGAAAAAGAGTGTAACTATTACAAGTGTTTGAGATGTCAAGTTCACAATCAAGTTTCTGATTCATGTCTGGAAAGAGCATGGCAGAGAATGCAGAGCATCAGGAGGGCAAGCAGCACTTCATGCTTTGTTTGGCTTTGCTTGCTGTTTCACAGGGCTGAAGACCTAAATAACTAGTGCACCTACGTGTCGTATATGTACTTAATACATTAAAATGTTCATGTATACAAATGGTGCCCAATGTATGGACACTGCATCTACAGAAAACCTGAGAGAGCTTGGGAAGAGATTCTAGACACAAAATAACAGTGTTAAGCATGGCTTCTTGGTAGCAGCAATTTCTTGGGTTTGCTCTCTTTGGTAGAAGCAAGCGCATCTCATTTAAGAGAGGCTTCCTAACTCAGTTTTAGCTGAGAAATTTTGCAGCTCTTTCAAGAGGTGCAAACACTTAAATGGTGTTTATGAATTGCCAACAGCATACTTCTTGGTGGTGTCAGGGACCTTGAAACTCCAAAGAGTTGTGGCAATAAACAGGGTTCCTGCTGGTACTTCTGCCTTGAGGCTAGACTCTCAGAAAGCTAAGGAATAGGGTGGATCCAGCTGTCAAAAACACAGCTTTAATCCTAGCCATATCCATATTGCTTAGCAAATTTAAGACTCAAGCGGTCAGAAAAAAAGGTATAGAGTAAAGATAGTTTCAGAAGAAAAAGACTCTTAACAGTTTATAAAGTCCTGATAATAAAAAAGAAAGAGAGTAGTTGGGTGTGGCGGCACACACATTTAATTCCAACACTTGGGAGGCAGAGGCAGGCAGGTGTTTGTGAACTCAAGGACAGCCTGGTTTACAGAGTGACTTCCAGGACAGCCAAAGATACACAGAGAAATTCTGTCTCAAAAAGCCAAAAAATAAAAAATAAGAATAAAAGAAATAGAGGTTAAAATAAAGCCACATAAAGATGGAAAATACACAGAGAGTCTGGATACTGTATGTTATTGTGTTGTCTTTAAATTGTTTGACTGCCGAGGAAGGATCAACAGCTGCTAAAAGACATTTGATTATAAATGCTGCTGGATTAATATAACAAATATGTTTTGAAAATGCTTTGACTTCAAAATTTAAGTCAAAAGAAATGTTACTTTGGAGAAGAGAATTTGCTTTTGCTTTTACAGGAAATGAGAGACTATGGATTCATTATGGGCTAAGAAAAATCAGTTTTAATCAAGGAAGACCCCCCCCCTGAAGAATCCCCAATAGGAGCAAATGGTCCAGATGATCCAACATTTCAGAGGACCTCTGTTGGAGTTACCTGTGAGTTCTACATCCAGAACAGTTTCAAGACTGTTGGGTGGAGATGATCAAGCCTCACAGAATTTTCCAGTTAGGACTTAACCATAATCTTAAATTTTCTTTATATCCCCATAAGATTATCAGTGCCCCCAATCAGCAGGAAGTAGCATGGAAAACTATGCCCACATTCGCCAAAAACGGATTATGGATGTTATGGATGTTTGCCTATTTTTAGAATGCTGGTTACAAATTGTTATAGATAATGGTCAGAAGAAAAGCTAAGCAAAGGAGATTCAATTCAGAGTTCTTATTTTTTTTTTGTTTTTTAAAAAGGGGGAAGTGCTTTACCCTGTAAAGATTTGTTTCTTATACTTGTTTAATAAAATGTGGATTGGCCAGTAGCCAGGCAGGAAGTATAGGTGGGACAACCAGGCAGGAAGTAGAGGCAGGCCAAGGAGAAAAGGAGAATTCTGGGAGGAGAAAAGAGTCAGTCTGCAGTTATGACTCAGACACAGAGCAAGCAAGATTTTACTGACTTGCCAAAAAAGGTACCAAGCCACGTAGCTAACACAGACAAGAATTATGGGCTAATATAAGTTATAAGAGTTAATAAGAAGCCTGAGCTAATAGGCCAACCAGTTTATGATTAATATAGACCTCTGTGTGTTTCTTTGGGACTGAACGACTGCAGGACCAGGTGGGACAGAAACTTCAGTTAACATCTTTGGCAGAGAGAATGGTACAAAGTAAGGAGAGATTTAAAGATGAGGAATGTGACTCAGTGCTGGAACTCTTGCCTAACGTGCACAGACTCTGAGTTCTACTCCTAACACTGCAAACAAACAAACACATGTAAGTGAGAAACGTCCAGTGTTCCAAACAAGGAGAATGTGTTTTCCTTTGTCTGATTTAATTTTGATCATTCATATTGCATTAATTTCTTTTCTTATTTCTCTGACCAAATGCCTGAGAGAGGAAGGATTATTCTCACATATCGTATTGTTGTTGTTCTCACTTACAGCCTCAGTAATACAGTCAGCCACTGCAGCAAAGACGTGGCAGAAAGGCAGGCGGTCATATTACATTCACTTTCTGGTGACGAATGTTGCTGGTCTGTCCACTTTGTTCCTTTTGTTTCGTCGAGAGTCCCAGCCCAAGGCTGCCCAGACCCCAGGTAGGCCTTCTCCTAAACTGGCACACACTATTTTTGCACTGGTTAATCTTCACTGTCCACCTGATTGGCTTTAAACTTACCACGAAGAAACACAACTCTGGGTGTGTTTTAGGTTTGTCTGCACAGGTAAATTGAAGAGAGAAGACCTACCTGGAGTATGGGTAGCCCTCGTCTGGTGCTCCAGATGGAACAAAAAGGAGAAAGTAGGGAAAGAAGCATTTGTTTTTTAACTGTGGATATAATATGACTGCCTGCCTTTCTGTCCTACAATCAAGGCAATGATGAACTGTATTCCATAAGCTGTAAGTGAGAGCAACAATAATATTCTGTAGCCACTCTTGTTTCTGGCTAATAGCCTCTTACAATATGGCATGGTATTCTGGTTCTTGAGGGAGCCCTACACTTGATGTGCGACCAAAAGCTCAGTGACTTCTAGTTAGATTTCTTGCTTCAGCAATCCAGGTGACCACTGTTGCCTTTCTGCACACTTCTACTTGTACTTCTGCTTGCTACTGTAAATATGACCAAGAACCTATAGCTGTAGAGCTCATGGGCTCAGGAATGAACTTACTGCTATTTTGTAAATGGACACCGTGTTGAACCCTCTCTAAGTTCACATTCCTATACTCATTGATGCTGTCAGAGGCCATCAGAGAAGCTTCTCTGTGCAGTGGACAGTGGCAAAAAGTAGAGACTGTCCAACATGCAGAGAATGAGAGTCTGTGACATATTCATTTATGAATGGGACATAGATATTCCACCCTCTCCCGAGGCTCAGAGACTGTCATGGAAGAGGGAGTAAAAAGACTGAGGGAGCAAGAGGACAGGGAGGACCAGAGAAAATATTTTTAGGACTTGGCAGGATGACTACATGCAGGAACTCATAGTAGCTGTGGTTACCTGCACAAGAGCAGCTAACATTCCTGCATACAGCGAGGAGGGGTTCATGAGTCCTGCCTCTAGGAAAGGAGCTGTTGACAGCTAATGGCTAACAACCGGTAAGGAGAGTCAGTTGTTTTTTAAGGGTTCTATTGCTGAGAAGAGACAACATGACCATGGCAACTCTTATAAAGGAAACTTTAATTGGGGTGGTTCACTTACAGTTCAGAGGCTTAGTCCACTATCATCATGGCAGGAAGCAAAACAGCACACAAGCAGACATAGTGCTGGAGTTGAGAGTCCTTACATCTTGATCCAAAGGCAACAGGAAGTGAATTGAGATACTGGCCAGTATCTTGAGCATATATGACACCTCAAAGCCCACCTCCCCAGTGACACTTCCTCCAACAAGGCCACACACTCCCTTTGAGGGCCATTTTCCTTTGAATTACCACAGGGGTTGTGGCTCCCAGTAGGTCAACCACCCTCCAATGGATTCTCTACACCCATGAATATATATGGACAGTACAAATTCGACTTGGTGGATTATTTTTAAAAAATAAAAAAGAGGACATGAAGTTGGGAAACGGTAAGGAGAGGAATAGAGGGCAAATGAGATAAAAATGTCTTGTATGTATGCAGGAAATTTTGAAAGATTATTAAACACACACACACACAGTAAAGACTGGAGTGATGCATCCGTGGTTAAGAGAACTGCTTGTTCTTTCCAGAGGACCTGAGTTTAATTCCCAGTACCACGTGGTACCTCACAGCTCCATGACTGCTGGTAACTTCATTTCCAGAGGATCAGACACCCTTTTCTGGCCTCTGTGGACACCAGGCACACGTGTGGTCCACAGACATACATGCAAGTACAATACCCAGACACTTAATAACATCTATTTTTAAAAAGAGAAAGACTTCCTGTGACATTGTGAAAGAACATGTATAAAGACCATGACACAAAGAAATCTCATGCGTGTAACACTGTTCCTTTAGGCTTTGACTGTATTTAAGGGAGGTTTTGAATGCATTGGTATCTTACAAATGTGTAACTGATTACTATGGGAGTAAACACTTAAATAGGAAACTGGCAAAGGGACACCATCACGTGGTGGAGGCCACAAATCCCAGGACTTTGGAGGTGGATGCAGGAAGTTAAGAAGAAAGCTCAAAGCCAACCTCAGCTATATAACAAGTTTGAAGCCACCTCAAGCTACACAATAGAACACAATAAAACACAACAAATTCATAGTTGTTTTCCCCTAGAATACATTAAAGTAGAATTCAATGAATTAATTTCTTATTTAAGGGCGGGGGATGTAGCTCAGTGCTTGATTAGTGTACATGAAGCCCTGGGTTCTGTCCCAAGTCCATGTAATAACTGGGTGTGGTCTCCATGTCTACAGTCTCAGCGCTGGGAAAGTGGAGGCAGAAAGATCAGAAATGAAAAAATTGTCCTCAGCTACATCCTAAGTCCAAGGCTTGGACTGTGATTCCCTGACTCCAAACAGTTAAAAAGTAAACTAAGGACAAACACCGACGATAACGCTGCTAAGCATACGTGAAACACTACCCGTAAGCTCCCCGTAAGCTCCCCACATCATCTCCGAGGAACACACCTTAGACAGGTTCTTGTGTCTACAGAATGCTAACGCCTACGTTTTACTCAAACAGGAAATTTAAAAATGTCTGTGATGAATACATAATGTTGGAACTCAGTGTAATGGACAAACATCTGCTTCCAATTTCTATATTCTAAAAATGCTGCCACGAAGTATATCACACAGTTTTTAAGCTACAGGCAATCTACTCTGGAAACCATCATGACCTTTTCTCCGAGTTTCCACAGAATATTCTGGAAGAGGGAAACAAAAGAGATGACAGGGCAGGTAAGAGTGCATCTTGCTGAGTCTGGTGGCACAGACTCAGATCCCTCCACTCAGGAGGCCCAGGCAGGAGGGTCACTTGGCAATTTAATGAACCTGTGCTTCAAAATAAAACGCGGTGAAAAATGGCCTGAAGATTCGCCTTGGTGGCAGGATGCTTGCCTAGACTTTGTGAAGACCTAGCTTCAATCTTCAGTACAAAAATTAAAGAAAATTCTTTCCTTTTACAGCCTCTTGACATTAATTGGCAAATAGCTAAAATATGGCTACACTGATGGTTTGAAAGAAAATGGCCCACAAAGGGAGTGGCACTATTAGGAGAGGTGGCCTTGTTGGAGGAAGCATGTCACTGTGCAGGTGGGCTTCGAGGTCTCTTTTACTCAGGTTTCCTCAGTATGGCAGTCAGTTGATGGTGTGGGAGAATTGTCTTATTCTGGCAATCATGTTATAAATAAACGCTGATTGGCCAGTAGGAAATATAGGCGGGAAAACCAGACAGGAAGTAGAAATGATGTAATGAGAACAGGAGAATTCTGGGAAGGAGGAAGCTGATTCCTCCCACTCCTGCCCAGACCACCAAAGCAGCAGGATGTGATCTGCCCCACTGGAAAAGGTACTGAGCCCCATGGCTAACATAGATCAGAAAAATGGGTTAATCAAGATGTGAGAGTTAGCCAATGAGAGGCTAGAGCTAATGGGCCAATCAGCTTATAATTTATGGAGACCTACCTGTGATTTTCTTTGGGGCTAAACAGTTGTGGGGTACCGGGCAGGACAGAAAAACCCCAACAACAAGCAGGCCCTGCTCCATGTTACAGTTGATTTCCTGTTGCCTACAAGATGTTGCACTCTCAGCTCAAGCACACCACCTGCCTCCATGCTCCCCACCATCATGATAATGGGCTGTACCTCTGAAATGGTAAGCCAGCCCCAACTAAACTTCTTCTTGGTAAGAGTTGCCGTGGTCATGGTGTCTTGTTCTCATCAACAGAAACCCAAAGACAGCTAGTAAGGAAGTCCCCAAGTCTTTATTGATTCTAAATCCTTTATTCCATTCAGATCAGACAGGATAAACACTGAACGATCTGGATGCCAAATAAGCAGAACTGGAGCAGAGGAGTTTAATATGCGCATTTTATTAGGCTGTTTTCACCACTGAGACAGTTACCCTAGCACAGACATTTACAAGAGTAGCCAGACTTGCTACAAGGGACTGTACCAAACAGAACTTTGGAAATTGCAAAAACAAATACGCACAAGAAAACTGCAGCAGAAATTCAATTAATTTAAGTCACATTGCTGTGCTGCCTTCTGCGCTAGAATCCAATGTCAGCTCAGTCGTTCTTGGTGGTAGGACACATCTAAGTTCTCACAGCCCAGAATTCGGGACCCCATCCCGATGTTCTAACCATCCAGCGGCCAATGGGAGCTGCCACAGAACCAGCTGGTCTTTTCCCAGCTGTCAAATGCAGCAGGCAAGTCACCATTCTGCTTTATTTACCTTGCAAACATGACTTGTTATTCCTGCTTAAGCCATTCTCAGAATGAAAGCCAAGAAATTCAATGCAATGTAACAGCCCAACTCTCAGGACACTGTTTTATAGACACAAGCATGTGGGGAACCCTGGCAGTAAAGGAAAACGCAACACTTGGCTACACTTGTTAATTCTAAACTTGAACTCCGCAGGTCCCACCAGAAGCATCTTCTTACTCTCCCATTACCACGAGATTAATTTCATATCCATTCTTTAACAATTAGTAATCAAATTTTAAATAATCTCAAACCTCAACTAATTTCTGTATTTTAGATTATATGCTACTACCTCTTCAAAGTAAAAACTGAAAAGTGTTGTAATATGGGAAGGTTCATATCATGCAGTACATAGAAGCAAAATTGATCCCTCCCGAAGGATCTTTCAACCCTAAGGGGAAAAATGCCTGGATTTGAAGTAGTCAAGATACACAAAGAATTCTGACAAGTGAACAGTTGGCAGGGAACAGGGCTACATTTACTTCTGAATTGATAAGATATTTATAATTTATAATTGTAAAATATCACAATACTTTAAAGAACATTTTACCAAATAACAGGTGGTACAACACAAAAGAGAATTTTTGTACAAACCACATGTAAATGAAAGGCACACACACACACATATAACCATTACACTTTCTGTATTTTATCATTTATACCAAGCCCAGACCCACATGGCAAACTCCCAGCAAAATTCATACTTAAAAAGTATGCAAGACCAGTCCCTTTCTTTCCTCTATTGTACCATTTGCAAGAACAGGGGCATGCGTATACGTAGGATTATAATTATATTCTTTAAATTATATTTTAATATTGAGACTTAGAAAATATAGACACAAGTATTTTTTTTCCATACTGACTTGTAGTTTATTCAGGTTTGTTCTCAACAAATATGTGTTAAGAAAGTCTGCAGGAAAGGCTATAGCCCAGCACCTATGGAGACCAGCACTTTCTACCCTTTATCAGGATGATTGGATCAGGGTTTTCAGTTTCTTCCAGGTAAAACTAGGCCTGGGAGCACATGCTTCTAATCTCAGCACTCAGGGGTTTAAGACAAGTCTTTCCAAAAATAAATACATATAGATACAAATACACACACACACACACACACACACACACACACACACACACACACACCAAACCTCACCACCAGCACCAAAAATCTTTTCCAGAAGAAACAGGATCAAGTGCACCAAGGCCATTATCCACAGACTCCTCCTTATCAAATCTAAATTTACCTCAATCTATCAATGACCCTCAAGTCTCTGAATTCCACCAGTTTACTCTAAACCCTGGTTTCAAAGTTAAAAAAAAAAGGGGGGGGAGAGGGTATGGGGTGTGGGGGAGGAGCAGCAGTAATGCAAAGAACTCAGAGAAGAAATGGAGCCCACACACCAGGACGCCACACACTAGAATGCCACACACCAGGACGCCACACACCGGGACGCCACACACTAGAATGCCACACACCGGGACGCCACACACCGGGACGCCACACACTAGAATGCCACACACCAGGACGCCACACACCGGGACGCCACACATCAGAATGCCACACACCAGGATGCTACACACAGAATGCCACACACCAGGACGCCACACACCGGGACGCCACCCATCAGAATGCCACACACCAGGACGCTACACACCAGAACGCTGCACACCAGAACGCTGCACATCAGAACGTTGCACACCAGAACGCTGCACACCAGAACGCTGCACATCAGAATGCTACACACAGAATGCTGTCATTTTTATGCGCGCATTAGCTTACAAGTTCTCAATGCTCTTAAAAGTTGTTTCCATAATTCTGTCCCAACACCTGACTCAACAAGAAAGTGTCTCAGCTCCGCTAGTCTCCCCTGCACCTCTTCATTTTAGACAGTGAACACAGACTCTGCTCCTTCTTGTAGGTTTTGTTTGTCTCCTGAGCCGGGGTCTTGTTATACAACGCATAGCAAATCCAGGATTCCTCTGCCACAGTCTCCTACGTGTTGGAACGGCACATGTAAGCTAACATGCCTGGCAAATGTTTTCCTCCTTCTGACTAACATCCATGAAAAGACCTTAAATTCTTTTTTGAGCCTGTTCTAAATAGGGTAGGCAGGTAAAATAAAAATATATTTTTTTTCCATTTCCCAAAAACAAGAAGATGAAAAAATTTATTTTGGGACATTCTTTCTACTAGGTATTTAAAACAAAAATTAAAGGAGGAAAGCACGCCAGACTTGAAAACATATATATTTCATTATTTTTTCTCTTGTTTCTGCCTCAAAATTCCATGTCACCCTTAACATTACCTAATCTTTTCATATCCCATAATTTTATATTCAAATTACCACACAATATGGTTGCTTCTGTTCTTTGGTTATCCACATCAGTTATGCATAATACAATGTATCTTATAGCCATTTGTTGTTGATATTTTGGTTTGGGAGACAAGCTGTGGCTCAGGCTTCCCTGGAACTTGCTATACAGCCCCAGGCTGATCTCAGTCACCATCCTCCTTCTCTTACCTCCTCCCCCCAAGTCCTGAGATTATAGGTGAAGGCCACCACATCTGGCCCCATATATATTTTTAATCCAAGTGGTTATCTAATAATAACCACTGATTGTTTACTACAGAAAACCACTCAATCTGCTGAGTATCCTTCGGGATAAATATATCAATAATTTAAAGCTAACTCATAAAGGCTCCATAAATCTGTTCCCTTTAATGTTATATTACTTCAAAATATTTACACACGCACCACACATATACCAAGTTTACACAGTTTGTGAAAATAAACTATGGATTAATTCCAAATACACATTTAGGGATTCACAGTTTAACAGCAAATTTATATGCAGGTAAAAAGGAGTGTAGGTTTACATTCCTAATTTACCTAGCAAATTGACATGTTGAATACACTTTCTAAAAGATTTATTCTTCCTCATAAATCTCAGAAATGAGGAAAATGGAGACATAAACTTCAAGCTATGTCTACAGCAGTGTGAGTCATTGTAACATTATCTTTACTAACAAATGACCCAATTAGCTTACTTTGTGCGGAAAAAGTGATACAAACATACTGTTTACAAAACACACAACAACAAACTTACATACACCATCACCAAACAGAAACACTGTCTGTGTTTCCCTGTACATGTTTTGATCAAGGAGTCTGTACATTTTCCTTGGGACATTAAGGAACAGTTGGAGCTATATAGCACATTCAACTGCAGAAAAATGGGAGTGGATGGGGAAGGGGCTAAAAAGAGTTCAAATACACAAGAGGGCTATTTACAAATCCGGATACACTTCAGTCCTGCCTTTTGTCTGAAGAAGTTTGCAGGGTTAAGCTTACTAATAAATGGTCCAGAGTACAAGATACAGTAACAGAAAAGTTTTTCATTTTGACTCCTTGGAACATTTATTAAAAAAATAACACTTGTGGGTATTCCTCCCTTAGAATTTCTGCATCTCCTGGGAGTACTTTTCTTTAGTAAATCTATGCTTGTTTGTCTCTAAAACATTCAAAAAGAAAACAAACAAACAAACAAAAAAGACACTTGTAAGTGGGAGCATCCTGGAGTCCCAGGTACCCAGGAAACTGAAGTAGGAAGACTGAACCAAGGAGTGCAGGGCCAAACAGTGAGAACTGTTTTAAACAGGGAGAAAGAAAAGAGAAACATTGAAGATAACACACTGACTAGCTGTCAAAATTCAGAAAAATCTGTCCAACTGAATAAAGAACGAACTCATTAAAAAGAAACCAGATCTGCTTGGTAATCTTAAAGATTTGAAAGCCCCAGACTCACTCTCTAGCATCACAAAACAAAGCACATAGATTTACCATTCATCAAGTGTACCAAATCACTTCCTCTCCCACTCAGCGCGGAGACTCACAATGGCTTCACAGCTTTGTCATGGTGCTTATGCTGAGCATGTACAGTTGCACATAGTGATGAGGGTTTATGGTGCCCATGGCTGGTAAGCTTACACTGCATTAGGATCTATCAGTTCACAGGGACACACAGGGACAGGTGGCCTTCTGGGTATTACCAGTTTCTTGCTATGCCCGCTGACACCTGCAGCAGAGGAACCCTGAGTCCAGGCTGGCAATCAGGCCCATCTCCCGCTGGAGGCAAAGCTTCTGCTGAACGAGAAGTTTATCTCAGAGTTCTTGTATTTTCCCCAGGCACCAAAGGGCACCACGATTGCAGTGCTGTTGTCTTCGGTACCATACTGTAGAGCCTGCAGGAGCCGGGAGAAAGAGAAAAGCCAAGAGCTGCAGTCGTTGGACTTCTGTGCAAACAGACAGCATCCTTTCTCCACAAAGCCAACTGGTTCTACACAGTTAATAAATGCAATTATCTAACACAGTTTGTGACTGCCTCAACCCTGTATCTATGTTCCACTATGGTTATTAACTGCACATGAATAATAGATTATCCAACTATTTCCCATCCTCCACTGTAGCAATCTTGGCAACTGAAACAGCTTTAAGCTGAGAAACACTGCTGAGTGGCTCCCAAATAGGACACACCCAAGACCCTTAGCATGGTGGCAATCATGGAAAAGCCTTAATAAGTGCTAATTCTTACCAACAAAATTGCCTGTAGGAATTTAGTTGAAGAACTTAAGAGCTTTGGAGAGGAATAAAAAAGGAGAAAATATAACATGCATGTCTGAAAACAATACTAGAAACCTACCCCTTGGTATACTAACTTAAAATCTAACATCTCAGAAATGGGTATGTACAAAAACGTTTGTAGTATTCCTTCTACCACGGTTAAGTGGGCGTTAACTAAAGTGCCTGCAGCAGGACTGTAAACCACTTCTAGACGCCACTTCAAATAGTGAGTCAGTACTGTTCAGAAGGGCTTAGGGTTGCAGTTAGCATCAAACAGATCAAAAGATCTCACAGCCTGAGTTAAAAGATGTCTGGTATGAACAGCTTCAAGGAATGTAAAGGGCTTACAAACAAATCCTATGAGAAAAACATGTTTAAAATGTATCAAATATACCATTATACTTAATGTATAGTTGTTAAAGTAACCATTAAAAATGGTGATAAAATAATAGGCAGTGAGGAAAAACAAACAAGAAATATGATCTTTTAAAAGATTTACTTATTTATTTTGTATAAAGTGTTCTGCCTCTGTGTATGCCTACACACAAGAAGAGGGCAGCAGATCTCATTATGGTTGTGTGTCACCATGTGGTTGCTGGGAATTGAACTCAGGACCTCTGGAAGAGTAGCTAAGGCTCTTAATCTGGGTCATCTCTCCAGTCCTGAAATATGAATTACTAAAATCCCATCCTATAAGTCGATTCCACTAACAACAAGATGCAAAGCTAAACAGTCAGAGCTCTGTTTTTCTCAAGGCTTTGTGCCTCACTCAGTAGGAGAATGCTCACCCAGCACTCGAGAGACCCTGTGTTCAAATTCACTGTACTCAAGCTAAAACACTAGAGGCCTCTGCTGTCCTTCATCCTCTTCTCTCTGGGAATTTCCCACCAGAAGCTCCGCTACGTCACCTGTTCAGTCACTGCATGGGCTGCTTCATTAGGATCATGGCACTGGTTGACAAAGTCACAGATCTCTTGACTATTCACCATGAAGTTAATCCCATCTGTGGTGAGGACCAGGAAGCTGTCCTCCGCATGGTAGAGCTGCAATCAGAAGCAAACCGATGTGATTAAGACTAGGCTGTGCCTTCCAGTGATCCAATAGCATGGAAACTTTATTTTGCAGAGTGGCCAAGTGGGTCAGAGTTCATGGGCAAACCGAAAATGTAGCTGAGAATCAATACCACCTAGGACAAACCAAACTTTTACCTAGCAATACCAAGAAAGAGGCCAGACAGCCAAATGCCAAGAGTCTGGATTTAAATGCCGCTTGTATTATTCAGCTGACCCTTCCATCACTCGACGGTGTGAGCCTCTTTTTACTTTAACTTGTCCTGTTATCTCAATTTGTTTCTCTTCCTTTTAAAGCGAAGAAAGTTATATCTCTTTTGAACAGAGGTTGCCACAAAGCAAATACTACGTAAGTATTTTTTTTTCACAAAATGAGTTTTTTTTTTTTTTTTTTTTTTTTTTTTTTTTTTTTTTTTTTTTTTTTTTTTTGAGCCAGGGTTTCTCTGTGTAGTTCTAGCTATCATAGAACTAGCTCTGTAAACCAGGCTGGCCTCAAACTGAAAAGATGGGCCTGCTTCTGTCTCCCCAGTGTAGGGATTTAAGGCGTGCACTACCACCACCTGGAATAAGACATCTTTTTAAGGCCGGAAATCTTTCCTTGAATTCTGAACATTCATGCCCTACCATTTGTGAAAGCCTACATTATACTGTGCTGACTCAAGAGCTCTAGAGAAGCAAGCAGCAGGAGCTGTATCATGCTGGGCTCAGTTTAGAGTAAAAGAGGCGTTACACTGAGTGTTGAACTGAGTTGAGAAGGGAGGTCAAGAACGACTCCCTAGCTGAGAGAATGGCTCTGTCTGGCAGGCTTTGGAAAGGATGGCCACAGAGCCCCTCTGCCGGGGGAAAACAAAAGCCAAAGACATTACCCTCCTCAGATTGGAAACTAGCATCTCACTTAGAAAGTTTATTCTGCACACATTAGTCCCCCTTGAAAAACAGATCTCCTTCAGGTAAATCTTCCAGGACAGCCAGCAGCTGGAGCTGAGTCTCGGGTCATTCCCCATGGATGACCCAGTGTTTCTGACCCCTTCTTACCTTAATCCTCGTTGTCTCGGGCTCTGCGATTACACCACTGGGTTTAAGATCCAAATCTCCAATACTCCTCGTCATTGCAAGTCTGCCGTTTACATGGGGCTGTCCCAAGCTATTCCAAGACACAAACCCACCACATTTCTTGATCCTAGTTAGGAAAAGATAAAGTTAATGACAGTGATGATGATGACAATAATATAGAAAATTAAAGCACTGGCTTAAATATCAACTTTAAAAATTGAAATCCGGAGCCTTCTATGTCAGCCCATACCCATAATCCAAGAATTCGGGAAGGCTGAGGAGGATTTTGAGTTTAAGGTAAGCCCATGGTAAATGCCCAAACTTTTAAGTCCATAAATAAATTAGATAAAAATGAAAAACTTAGTCCACATACAGTGTACACATCCTGATAGCCCAGCACTTGAGAGGCTGAGAAAGGAGAAAACAGTTTAGGCTGCATGGTGAGCTCCAGTCTTGACAAACCCAGTCCACCCCAAACAAGAAAATCTGGCCTGAGGTAGTGGCTATGCACAGCAATGCTTGCAAAGAGGCCCTGGGGATTTATGGCAGCAGAGGGAATGCCACGTTCCATTTCTATGGCAACTGCAGCTATCACCCCATACAATGTCTGGTCATGGTGGCAGTACCTTTCTTTCTCATCCTTTCTTTCTGGGGTATGGTCAGTGGTCAGCTTCATGGGTTTTCCTTTTCTACACAAAAGAGCCCGGCTGTCTCCAACACTGGCTACCACCAGTTCAATACCATCTCGCAACAAGGCTACCGTGGCAGTAGTCCCAGAGGTCAGGAGGCTTGCTACAAATATTACAAAACAGAGTATCAGTTAGCGACAGATATGGGATTTTTACTAAGAATAAAACAGAAGCATTGTAACCTAAGGCTGGCCCGTACCGGTCTAATTTAACAAGAGCTATGTAAATGCCCTGCCAACAAACCAAGGAAGACCATGCAGAGAAACAATTATTTAATTCAGTTATAAGGCTCCATGCAAACAGAAAGATTGGCAAACTAACGTGGCGAGCAAAGCATCAGTGTCTCCAAACGGTCTGTGTGTAAAAAGCATCACAATTATGATGCCTTCGTGTGCATAGCAAGTGTCAACATAAAACATGGAGATGCCACTAATCTGGCTGCTGTGGCAGATGGCAGATCTGCTGGGCCCAGTAGGTGGGCCGCCTTTCTAAAATCATGAGTTTTGGATCATTCTCTTTCATTCCTTACTCCTGTCCAGTCAAAGCAGTACTAGTTAACTAGGGGAGGAGAGAAATGCCAAGTCCAGACCATTTGCTCTTCAAGTTCTACAGTGGGCATTTTTTCCTGCTAGAACTACAACTTATAAATGTTCACACACACACGCACACGCATGCACACAGTTAAAGAACCATACCCATTTCTGGTTTTGATCTTTGTTGGCTCTATACCTGAAGAAAAGTTATTCCCCCCCCACCTTAGATTCTACATCTGAATGGTAAAAATGAAATTCATTCCAGTTCCTCATCAACATGACATACTCAACACGATTAGCTCCAAAAGTATCCAGTGACAGAATCTGCAGCCCAAAGCAGATGAGCATGGCCAGCTGCGACTCCTGGGCAGGAATATGTCAGCAATGTACAACTTCTCTGCCATCGAGGAAAGCCCAGCGTCACTAGGCTTGAGGTTGCCGCTCTTTTTCTCCCCAAGCCTATCACCTTTGTGCGTCTTCCTTTGACTTAGTCTAACATCACCTATTCTGGTCTGTTTACCACTAATAGAATCGTTTAAGGTGCGTGAAGCCCTGTGAAGAGTAGAACGACTATGAAACTATGAACTGAAGGACAATACAGAGAAGTGGAAGAAGTTGAGAAATAACTCATTTAAAGCAGGAATTATCTCTAGTGATACTGCTAATCCTATAAAGCATTGTCAAAAGTTTAATTGGATTAGTTTTTTTTTTTTTGCAGTACGAATTCTATATCCAATCACTTGATTGTTGCGCTATGTAATATTTGTAGAAAGCTTCCTGACCATCCAAAGGCGACTTGTACGCTATAAGCTGATTTAGAAACCTATAATTGATTTAAATGACAATCAAGTCTTTCCAAGATGTTTTTTAGAGACAGCTTTTCAAACGTCACCAAATAATGCATTTTAGAAAGAGATGAATACATTTTCCAGTCATTATGTTATTATACTAAAATGCCTGCTTTAATCAGGAAAATAAATGGAAAAGCATGGATACAGTCTACTCAGTCTTTTGTAGTCATGCCAAGTTCACTGAGAAACGGCATCTACAATTGCACTGTCTTCCCATTTATCTCTTGCTTTTAGAACCATTAGATCAAAGCAATGCTATCATAGCACAGCAATGTTGAGATGTGTGTCAGCACACGACAGAAATGTTTTAACATAAGGACCAGTGATGCTTATCTTACAAGCGTTGCAACTTTCAACCTGATATTAGTCAAAGTCTATACAACAATAGACTATTTACAGTTCAGTCAATTATACGATCTACGATCTATTTTCAAATGGCTTTAGAAGAAGTCAGGCATGCATTAGATGCTACCAGCCCAGGGAATCATGAACTCTTCACGTTAGCTCTCATCAACAGCTTTTCATCACGTGATCTTTAACTGAAGACGACAAAAGAATTAGCATGTATAAATGAAATTTCAGTTTGGGCTGTAGTTCCCAGCTCTCTCACCTCTGAATTTAAAAGACCTGGGGCTTTTATCAACTCACCTTCCCAGTTTCAAAATCTCAGGATATATGGGGAAGGTTTCAAAACTAACCGTTGATTCTGGCTTGATATGCATCTAAGAATATAAATTAGTGAATCAGCACTTATTTCCATGTAACAGTTAACACAGAGGTAACAATCGTCATCGTCTGCCCTACCAACAAAACTAGGAAACTAAGACATTGTTCAGTAAGTCTTAACACTCACTGGATACTTTATACCGTACATCCTCTCACTAGCGGGACAAGGAGGAAATGGAGATGTCCCAGTAGCTTGGGTTAGGAACTGCGAGACTCTTTTCATCTGAGACAAAATTTAGCAGCTCTCTCTTTCCGCTGAAGCCCAGCAGATAGAGTCCACAGGCTCCAGGTCTAGAGTTGCTGAGGAGGCACAGTTCTCTGCCACAGACAACACGCACAGAGGCAAAGGAGAATTTCACCCAGAAATTACACTCAAACACAACAATCCTGTAACACAAAGGGGAGCAGAGAGGGAGCTGCAAAATAAGGAGGAGGGTTTCCAGTAGGGGACCTTTCCCTCGCAAATCACATCCGATAGCAGGAGATGCTACCTCAATGATTTCAACACTCAGCAGCTTCAAGTTAATAGTGTCTATTTTTCCCATCAGACTAACATTTCTCATAGTGTTGAAACTCTAAGATAGAAAAAAAGGACGCATGTATGCATCTGTACCAAAACACCAGTGCTGACACAGACAGGTATCTGCATATGTGTATTGTGATTGCACACGTGAACACACGCGCGTCTTGAAGACAGCAAATTCAATCAAATTGGGTCAGAAAACAATGCAGTGTAAATTTGAGTCATAGCAATATTAGAACTGTCCCCTAAACAAAATAATTTATATTTGATAATCAGTACATAGAAGGTGTATGTAAACTATAGTTTACACCAGCTGACGGGGGTTTCAATTTACACGGAGAGGCAATCAAAACACCCCCTATGCCAGAAACAGAACACAAGCCATTTGTTCATTGCATATAATGTAAGAATTAAGTATGGGAAGAACTGTTTCCAGTTGGAGGACTTAAATTCAATGTTTATATGAAGGCCAGTGTGGCTCTTGAATGATAAGATTTTTTTTATCATGTTTGTAACTTGATGCAATCTAAAGCAGGTGTTTCTGCTCTCTCTCTCTCTCTCTCTCTCTCTCTCTCTCTCTCTCTCTTTCTCTCTCTTTCTCTCTCTCTCTTCCCGCAGTGCTGCAGGACGATAGAAGAGAAGGAAAATGACCACAATTTAAAACAGCAACAAAAAGAGTAAAATCTAATGCCACCCCCAGTGATTATTAAGCTGTGTAAATAATAATCCTTATAAACTAATATTGCTGAAAAATCTACTTAAAATTGGTGATCTTGACGTGTATAACTTTTTTTGTCTACCATCTGTTTTGTTTTAAATGGTTATTTGTTAAAAAAATGAAGTGAGAGGGTATTTCAACTCATTGCTTGGTTTCACTAAATGTAAAAACGACTGACATAAATTGAATTTAAAATTTTGAAGGTGATGCTAAAAGGTTGGAAGGCTAGTTCAGTGGTAGAACACTTGTCTAGAGTGTATGAGGTCTGCTAAAAAATAATCCCCACTCTCTTGTCTCACAGCAAGGGCTCAGGGGAAGTGGAAGTAGGGGAGATACAAAGAAATGAGAAAAGACAGCAAGGGTAACCCTGGTCATTGAGAATGTTTGCCAGCTAGCTCTGGCTCAACACACACACACACCAAAAAGAGTACTATCTACCTTTAAAATACTTTTTAAAAACATTAAAATAGTATTTCAGCTCAATACTTCAATTAAAAAGTTAACTTTGGATAACTTTGAAACCTTATGAGAGACAGGTCTAATTTCCATTGAATCTGATCTGGAAAGACCAGCACATAGTATTCTGTCTTTAGTAACTTTATTTTGCCATCTGAGAGATATTTACAAATACATCTTTAAAATAGTTCTCAAACTCTGGTTTTTAAGAAGCACATGATAGGCACAATAGTACACAGAACACTTTCTAAACACTTTCTAACCAGCGCACTGGGTACCACCCTGTTTTAAACAGTGCACTGGGTACCATCCTGTTTTAAACAGCGCACTGGGTACCATCCTGTCTTAAACAGCGCACAGGGTACCATCCTATTTTGTTCCCTTTTAATCAGTTCTTCATTAAAAAGAATAATAAATTTTAAGACATCTTTATGAAGTTCTAAGATTATCCCAAAGGATGAAAGAGCAACTAAAGTAGCAAAATATATCTTAATTTGGTTATTAGAAATAAATGATATTTTATTTATTTAACAACTGTATTGTATGAGTCATCTAAAAAGTCTCTAGAAGATGTACAAATCAAATTCAAAGTCTCCTGAATTATGATTATTAAAAATATACATACAAGTTAAACATTATAAATTCCATCTCCTGAATTATAATTATTAAGAGTAAATGTTTTTAAATTCGACACCAAGCTTAATATTGATGGTTTTAATCACCAGCATTGATTATATCATTTTTAAAAAGCTTGATTGCACTCATGAAGGGTTAATGAATTTTAGTGTTGGCCATATGCCAATGCTCTGGGACATTGTGTTCTATGAGTCATGGGCAGTAAATACAGCTGTTTTGTAGAACAGCTGGAGCACAGTACTGACACTGCATCCCTTAAACACTGTGATGAAGCAGCCAAGTTCACAGCCACCCTAGCAATGGGTAAAAACACTCCAAGTGGATTATTCTAAAAATGCTGGGCGTGGTGGTGCATACCTTTCTCTGTGAGTCTGAGGCCAGCCTGGTCTACACGGCCAGCTCCAAACCAGCTTGGGAACCTTAATGAGACTCTGTCCCCACCCCCCAAAAAAGTAAGACCATGAGAAACTGTTTCACTTCCTCTTTATGTGTTTTACTCTTTAGGAGAACAAAAGCTAAATCTTA
Source organism: Alexandromys fortis (assembly GCF_014885135.2). NCBI lineage: Eukaryota > Metazoa > Chordata > Mammalia > Rodentia > Cricetidae > Alexandromys > Alexandromys fortis. The sequence continues at coordinate 692,645 of NW_026068262.1, read as the reverse complement.
AGCAGAAACCACACCCTCTGTCAAGTCCCCACTAAAGGAAGGGGAGATAACTTTGGGTGCAAAAGGAAGCAGACAAAATGATTTCAAATAACTCACCAAGTGAAAACTACATGTGCAGACAAATGGAGAAAGAATGGACCATCAAGTGTACTGGGGAGTGTGATGGTCAGCATCTCACAGTAGCAGGCAGGGGCTGGAGAAGCAGCTCAGCAGCAGAGCCTGCTGGCCTAGCATGTTCCAAGGCCCTGGGTTCAACAGGGATGGTGGTGGGGAGGCTGATATTTAAATGGTATACTCAGCTATCCTAGGGCCACCCTTTCCTCCATCTTGCTATTAAATATGCTAATGAACAAGGCCCTAATCTCCACTAACCATTTCTTCTCTTTGAGTTGGAGCTCCCTGTGTGAAATGGGGAGAATCTCCATCTGGCTGAAAAAGGCATTCCTGGGGGGGCGCTTTGCTGGTTAACAGGAAAGAGAACTAAGAGCAACATTGCCCCACCATGCTGTAGCCTGTCAGCCAGGAGCACACATTACATGGCTGCTGCAGACGCTTGCAAAATTAACTTTAGTATTAATGCACTTTTGGTGAGCTAACTAGAGAATATTGGATATACTTTCCTGAAATTATTTTGATAAACTTAGTCAAAACAAAAAACATTTACTTTAAAAACTTAGCACAGTATATGAGTTTTTTTAAAAAATGCATTTGTCATTTTCTTATACTTAACAAAACCAAAAATGTCACTAGTTACCATAGGAAATCTGCAAGATGGAGAAAGAGAAGACAAATATCTCCCTTCTGACTATACAAATGGGTGCCAATCAGTCATTTTCTGTCAGACTTAGGACTTATTGCTAATATTCTTCTTTTTAAAAATATATATTCATTTATTTTGTGTGTGCATGTATGTGTTTGTTTTTTAAGTGCACACAGACATGCCATAGCTCATGTGTGAAGGTCAGAAGCGAACATATGGAAATTGCTTCTTTCCTTTCCCCATGTGGGTCTTGGGGCTAGAACTCTCAGGTGATGAAGCTTGGTGGCAGGTGCCTTTACCCACGAACCCCTCTCTCTGATCCCCTAAAGTAAATGCTGAACAATTATCAACCTTGCAGATAGGATTATCCTGCAGTGTTTCAACTAGTGGTCTGGCAGGGGGATGAGATCCTCTTAGTACGGACATCTTGCCCATAAAACTATTCATCAAATAGATTGAAACATTTTAAAATCTTTTTCAAATTAAAATTCAGTAACAACCATTTTGGAGCGCCCCCTTCTGAAAGGTCATTATCGAACATAAAAGTGGGACCCTGACATCAGTTCAGATTCTAACAGCATTGAAAAGGATTCTTTGTATAAAATTATTTCTGTAAAAACTCCCCACAAGCAAACATGCAACAACATTCCCACCACGGAAGACCTTCCCCTTCGCTTTCCCCTTTCCCCACCAATCCTTAAGGCTCTGAGGCATGCCCTGACTGGCTTACCATCAGCAGACAGGTGGGCATAACTGGAAAAGGCTTTATCAATTTCTAGAAAGGCCATGGTCAGGACTGTTTCCAAGTCTTTCTCCTGAGGAAGCAGATCCCTTTGGGGAGAGGAAAGAAAGCTGCGATCACTCTGCAGTGGTTTTCTCTTCTCAGGCAGTGCTCCAGCAGCCACTCCACACAACAGGCCTCACGCTTTCCTCTCAGACACTTTCACTGAGGATTCAAGAACTGAGGACCACATATTGGTCTCTGAATGCACTAAGTATCGTGAAGTGTGTCACTGTTGGGCTGGGGCTCATGCCATCATGCTCTGGGTATGTGGTGCTGGAGAGGCAACTCAGAGTTCCCTGTTAGGTAGGACTAACTGAGCTACATTAAACCCGAGGCTTCTTAAAGGCAAAGGCATGAGAATCTAAGTCGGGGGGGGGGGGGGGGGGGGGGGGGGGGGGGGGGGGGGGGGGGGAAAGTGGTTCTGGTGGTCGCCTGTAATACTAAGACTTAGGAGGTGAGGGCAGGAGGATCAGGAGTTTAAGGTCATCCTTAAATCAGTTCTAGTCCAGCCTGGGATGTGGCACTCTACCTCGGAAAAACAAACAAGGCTGTTTGAAGATGTAGTTTAAGTGGCTGGGTCTTTGTCTCAATTGGAAAAAAAGAAAAGAGCTTCAGGTCCCTACCTTCTGAGCCATCTCACCATCCCCAAGTCTTTTCCTGTTCTTAAAGAATTCTTAGTAGTGCAACCCTGATTGACTTAAATCACTCAGTTTGTAGAATGAGGTAAATCATGCAAACTGACAAACTACCTCTAACTATACATTGGAAGGTAAAACGGTAGCCCATGGCTATGACTGCCACACTGTCTCCTCTCTTTCATTCTAGAAGCGGTGTGACTCTCAAAAACATAATGAGTGTTTTGGGTGAGAACGGCTCCCACGGGCTCATTTATTTGACTGCTTGGTCCCCAGTTGGTGGAACTGTTTTTTTTTTTTTTTTGGAAAGGATTAAGAGGTTTTAAAACCCCACACCATTCCGAGTTAGCCAGCGCGCGCTCTCTCCCCCTCTCTTCCCGTTTGTAGATAAGGTTATCATGTCTCAGCTGTTGCTGGCTGTTGAAAGGCTGCCTGCCATCATGGTCATGGACTCTAATTTCCTGAAACTGTAAGCAAGTTCCCAATAAACTTTCTTTTATAAGTTGCTTGGTCACTATGTGTCTTCACAGAAAAGTAACTAAGACAATAAGTAAACTCTGTGCCAACAAGAGTAAATACTTCTTCAGAAACACAAAAGTATAGCTCCATGGGTAAAGTGTTTGCTGTACAGACATGAAGACCTGTGTTCAAATCCCTACCTCCCATCTAAAGGCAACATGTGCGGCTTTACATAGAAGCCTAGGGGCTCATGGGCCAGCCAGTCTAGCTAAAAAAAAGTGTGAGCCCCAGGTTCAGCATGAGACTCAATCTCAAAATTAGGGAACGATATAGAAAGACACTGATGGCCTCCACACACAGATGGGTGCACATACACACACACACACGCACACGCACATGCCCTCCACGCACAAATTACCACAAACACAGGTGAGCACACACGTGAGTAAAATTTCTCACAAGTTATCTTTGTCCTTTATAATTTACTGGAAATGGTAATCTAGAGGCGCAGATTCTCAACTGCGTTTCTCAAATGGCGAACAGGTACATAGGCCACGCTGACTACTGCACACACTGATGCGGTGGCACGTGTGCACTCGAGGAATTCAGTCTGCGCTGGCTATCTCAGCCACAGGGAGAATATTTCAACAGCCTAGAGCAACTGCAACACCAAGGTCGTCATACATACATCACACATTTTTCCATGTGCGTGTGACAGAAGTCAGCAGCTGCCGGTCCCCCGTGCCCGTCGTATACTGCAAAGTACAGCACCTCCTCTGTCAGCTGTGCGAACCCAAACCGATCTTCATTTTCTTTCCGTTTGCCAATGAGGGAGGCACTGCCCACGTTCTCCAGGCTAATTTTGGGGATTGGCTTGCCATACTTGATGCTAGGCGGCAGCAGAATTGGCTCATCGATGCGGTTATCCCAGATCCCAAAATTGTCCCAAGTGGCTGGCTGCCCGCTTCCATCGGGGTCAAATCGAGAACACCTGGGCTCGGTGGTGGAGCTGTAGCAGGCAGGAGTCACCTGCCTGTTGTCCTGCAGGAAGACGGAGCTTAGCAACACTCTCTTCTTCACCTGGTTCCCGCCGCTTCTGGCCAAGGTAATTAAGGCCGCCGATAGCATACTGCAATGCCAAAGGCCTCAGTCACAGGGAAAGACAGAGCAATAGCAGAATTCCTTGAAGAAAATTGATGCACCTAGGGGTGGGGGCAAAGACAAGGTCATAGTCAATAATCCAAAACACTGCTAATACATCATCAGATGCCAGAAACGAAAGCCATAAAGAGTCTGACATTGTGTATGCGCCGTGCGTGCACGTGCAGGCATGTATGTGTACGGACTCTACATTCTATTCTTGAGAATGCTGAATCAAATAATTTACCTACCCCCTTCAAGTGTTTGAATTCTATAACAGTTGATAATATGCATATACAAACAACACATGTATCTCCGATTTAATCTGCTAACACTTTGGGGCCTTGCCAAAATGATCATGTTGATTCGGCTGGCATGCATTCAGGCCACACTCTGGAAGTAGAGATCCTTTCCTCGCAAACTCAGCTGTTCTGAAGACAAGATACTGTAATTGTCAACAAAAACAACTGCCTCTCCTAAGGACGGAAGTAGGGAAAAACAGTGGTTGCTAGAATATTTATAATAATTCTATACTCAAAGAGTAGCCAAGTTTAACAAAGACACAATTTGGGATCAGGGTTTTTTTTTTTTACTTTTAAATATTTTTATTCATTCTTTAAGAATTTCATACAGTGTATTTTTGTCATATTCACCTAACTCTTCCTACCAATGCCTCCAAGGTCCACCCTACGTCCCAGCCCCATACTTGGGTGGCCCATCAACTTCAATGTACTCCTGGGTGTTGGTCCACCGGGTAGGGGCACAGTTGACCTACCGGGAGCCAGTCTCTTAAACTGACTCTTCCTCCCCCAGAGGCCATCTGTTGTCCAGAGTTCCTCAGTTGGGGGCTGATGCACCCCTTCCCACTCCATGCTGGAAAAAGGTATTATATTATTCTCAAGCATACAAACCAGGATTGTGTCTGTAGTGCTAGCTACCAAGGACAATGAAGTCAGAAGAATCATTTCCATTCAGTTCAGATCAGTCTAGAAGACACAGTGGAACACTGTTTCAAACAAACAGTTGAAATTTATTTCATAATAAAAAAATGAGTTAAAAAATCTATCTTTTCAGGGCCTGTGGATATGATAGTATCAATTAATCTCGCCAAAATGCATCAACATTCACAAAAAAAGCCAGCTGGAGTTCATATATGCAGAAATGCATCGCAAATTTTATTTTATTTATTCTTAAACGTACGTACTATGCATGCAGTGTTTTGTCGCATATATGCCTGCAGGCCAGAAGAGGGCACCAGATCTCATTACAGATGGTTGTAAGCCGCCATGTGGTTGCTGAGAATTGAACTCAGGACCTCTGGAATGTTCTTAATCTTGAGCCATCTCTCCAGCCCACACTACAAACTTTAAACGATAACTTTCAGGTGAATTTTTGTGAATTAACTTTAGCTAAGGGTGGGAAGGGCCGTTATCCTGGTCAGCAGTCGAAGAAAGATGCAATACAAAAAAATTCCCTTAGAAATCCCGATGAGGATAAGAGATAGGTGGGAGGAGGGGGAAGGGAGAGGGATAACTAACACTAAGGATGTTTGAAAAAGTCATACAAACTGCCTAATACATATATATAAATATCCTCTGGGAGTCAGGGGAGAGGGAGAGAGAAATTATACACAGGAGATGCTGATGCTTCTGGAAGCCATATGTAGCCAAATAAACGTTCGTGGCTGGTGTAGGATACCCCCCCCCCCCAGCCCTCAGCTGTCTGTCAGGGGTGTACCAGAAACTCTTTACACAATACAGGCTGCTGTGATTGCTCTTGGTTGCCCACTAGAACTATACGGTAAGACCCCATTGCTGAATCCACCCACCACACACTTTGTCCACAGAGACGGCCTTGTAAAGTCCCATCTCTATACCCAGAGATGAGTGCCGTTCTCAGACCTCATTGATGTTACTTTGTGTGTGGACAGAGACTGATGCAGAAACTCACAACCGATCAAAGCGCCACTCAGACAACAGTGGGACATTATACTACACCTCTCCCCTCAAGGACCATCCAAGAAGATGGAGCAGAAAGATTCTAAGAGCCAGCCGCTAGGGAGGAGTGGCAGGAAACAGTGTCTTCTAAACTTGACACCATTGCTGCACTCTTGAACTCACAACAGCTGTGGTTGCTCGCACAAGACCAAACCAGTCACCATTCTAGGATGGAAGGGCTGATGGGAACTCCCCCAACTCACCCCTGAGGTGCTATGGACAGCTGGTGGATTCTGGGAGAAGGAGAGCCAGTTTTTCTTTACAGGTGTAGCAGCTGGTCTGTTGACTATGCTCAGGAAGGCCCCACATCCGTGAGTTGATGGATGATATAAACTGGAAACAATGGTCAAGGGGGAAAAATGACATAAAGGCAAAAGTGGGGACTGGGAAGTAGATTTTAGAAAAGTTAGGAGGAAGAGTGTGTGTGTGGGAGGAGGGGTTGAGTATGATCAAAATACACTGTATGCAATTCTTTTTTTTTAAAGTAATAAAAATATTTTGACCAAATTTTGAGATACACAGAAAAGTGGCAGCCCGCATTCTGGGTGTATCTGTGAGGATGTCTTCAGAGACCGTGAGAAACGAGTTAGTGCTCGGTCAGCAAATGTCATCCTAAGTATGGTTGACATCATCTAATAAGCTAGGCCCTCTTCTTAAGGGCATGTTTTTCCTCCTGATCCAGGGAACACCAGACCCCAGCTTCTTCAGCCTTTGAATGGAGATTCACACTAGCGATTCTCCAGGGTGCTTACAGACCTTCAACCTCACACTGGACTCATAAAACTTTCAAGTCACACTTCGGCGGCCCATTAGCTCCCGATAGAACAACTTACTTGGAAGATCCAGGCAGCCCTGACTCTGCTCTCTGGCTCCCTGCACAGGAGTGTACTTGTCCCCTCGCAATGCCCTCCTGATGTTAAGGTGCTACCCGCCATGGAGTCCTCATCAGAGCGCCTCCAGCACCATGTCCTTCAAGACCCAGAGCAACCTGAACTAAAGTCACCCAAACAAACTTATTCTGGTTTTACTCATTTTTCACACCTATTGGTTTATCCACTTATACACAGGCATGGAGTGCAAGTTCCTTGGTGCATACGAGGAGGTCAGAGAAATACTTGAAGGGAGCTGGCTCTCCCCTTCCGCCATGTAGCCTCCAGGGACAGAACACCAGTCTTGGCAGCAAGCACCTTTTATCCTCTGAGCCACCTCACTGGCCCAGAACAAATGTTTTATATCATTTCCCCGAGTCACAGGTTTCAATAAAAATATGTGTTATAGGTGACAGCAAAGAGAAATGTCAAACTATCATAATGTGGCATTATTAGAATTATTAATCACTGATGGATGTGATTGGCACAGCAGTAATTATTCCTTCTAACAGATGAAGCAATATGTGTGAACAATAAAAAAATAAGTTTGTTTAGGTGACTTTAGCTCGTGCACACTTCCTTAGCAGGCATACACCCATCTTAAAGTAACAGGACAGCAGACAAACGACTGAAATAGCTCTTCTAGAATTCTCTGGCCCTCCTCTTACGCTTCTCTCTAACCCTCAAAAAAAAAAAAAAAAATCAAATGATAAACACAACTGCTTTCTCATCAGAGAAGAAATGCTCACAAGCTATATTAGTGAATGATAAAATTAAAGTACAAGCGGACAGTTCCTTTGAGCCTATATAAACTAACAGTTATCATCAGTTTGACCTTCTCTCATATTATCAACACTGTCACTTCAGAAAGTTAGCAGAGCAGTTATAGAGGAACACTTGCTGGAGAGCATTCTGCTGGCTGAGAGTCAGTGTGGGCAGCTCCGGAACTAGGTCAGCACCACCTAGACAAACAGATTTAAGTGGTTCCATCTCCTTTGCCAACCACACCAAAACTAAACCACACAGATCCCTTTTAGAGCCTCAGGAAAACTATTCAAAGACAACCTGTGTTTCTAAGCTACACAACTCTCAAACCCCCACACAACCCAGAAGTCTAACTTAACGGTGGAGCCAGGTCTTAGCTTGCTTAAGACCCTCAATTCAAAACCTAAGCAGCCCCCAAACAAAGATAAAAACAGCAAGAGAAAAGCAAACACCCTCACCCCAAACCAAACAAATCTCTGTACATAAAGAAAGACACCCCCTGTTTCAAGTTTGGAAAAAACAAAAAAAAAAACCATAACATTCCTCCCTTCCCATCAGACCAAGAGATCTTGGAACAGGTGCAGAAATGACCATGAACAGACAGCAGATGGGGGGGGGGGGTAGAAGTGTGAAAGACAGCAAACACTTAAACAACAGCAATAAACAAAACAAAAAGCTGTGCCCTTAAACAGAATGGAAAACAGCCTGACAAATGCTCAAGCATTGGCTTTGTCAGACCAGCAAGCAGCAGTGGGCTGGGATAAGCTTATCAGTTGTCCACTAAAAAGCAGTTACTTAGCTAGTTGTTACTAATCAGGGAGAGTTACGTAAATCCGCGGATTAGAAATCTAAGCTAACCAATATTAGTAAGCCATTTAAACAATTATATTTAATCTTTCAAAGTGAAATCACCCTTTTACTGTTTTTACTACACAAAAATGTCCCAGAAAAGTAAAAGGAACGCAGAGTATATACACATACGCATATGATAGTCTACTAACAGTAAGGTAACTTTGAACTGTGGTAAGGAAGAAAATAAAGATAAATAATATGTTTGGAATCCTAGATACACAACATAACAATCTCAAATATATTGGTAATTGTACATAAAAGGGGAAAAAAGAATGCTTGCCTGAACTATTTCAAATTCTTTATTTCCCAATCAAAACACAAATGGAGTATCACAATTTAATCAACGTTGGTCTTTAAAATTGTATGTGTGCATGCACACAATTAAAAATACCTTATGTATTCTATCTATTATAAACGTCTGAAAACATGCCTTTCCACCATTTCCACAATGAGTTCTGTGACTAAGTCAGTCTCCCTACCTTCTTCCTCTACCTGATACTTAAAAGTGACCAGAAAGGAAAGAAAGAAGTCAATGTTAGAACGAAGTTGTCCCCATGTAAGTAACTCCATCTAGCAGGAATCTCAGCCAGAGGCTAAGGAAGCTGTGAGATGTCCTCGGCACAGTCGCTTCAAGACAGCACTGCTGAAACTCACTTCTGCGGAGCAGCAATCCCTGGCCAAAGACATCAGAAAGGAGCTTTGTGGGGTGGTCGACCCCCTAGAATCTCACCACTTAGGGTGTGGAGGCAAGAAGACCAGGGGTTAAAGGCCAGCCTGGGCTACTTGAGACTGGGCTACTTGAGATCCTGTCCCAACAACAAAAACATCAGGATTGAAAAATGCATCTGCCTCATCAACCTTTGAAACCACCCTTTGAATTTACAGCGCAAGCACCCACATACACAGCTGCAAGACGACTGCACCGATTTTACTCTTCATATTTCTCCCGTGTGATGCTTGTCCAGCAGTCTAACTCCCAGAGCTGTTCCATTGTATTTCTGGAAAAAGGAGGCACTGTCTCTATAGCAGGTTTTGGCACGGGGAATTTGAGTTCAACTGCTGATGAATGCCCAAAACAGTTCAAAAGGGAAAGTTCCTGCTACCACTTTAAGCAAGCCCAGGCAGAATCGGGAGTTCTGGCAAGCAGCATTACTGATATGGCTTAGATTTTCCTCTCTCCAGGAACCCTGTGCAGTAACTAACTGCATAGTGGCACTGTGCTAACTTATCATAATGGGAAACACAAGGTAATTTTAATATTTTTTCGTTGTATTTGTTTATTGTATGTGCCAGTGCAAGCCGGCAAAGGTCAAAGGACGCCTTGGAGGTGCACCTTCTGTTGCTATCTGTAGATCCTGGTGGCAGAACTCAAGCAGCAGGCTTGGCACCAGGCAACTTCACCGGCCAAGTCCAAGGGACATCACCAGCCGATTTTTAATATTCTTAAACTCCAAATGTCTTTACCATCATCACCAATGAAAACCCAATGCACCCCAATAAACAACTAAAATCATCTGAAAAATCTCTGAAATGTATTTTTAGCAAATCTGCACTCAATGTCCTTACCTCCTTTTAGGAGGAAAGAAAATGTATTCTCTTACAGGAGCAAAGAAAACAACAAAACCCCCAGTGAGCTCCAGGCGTCTGTTTAGACTTGTGAACTGAGACTAGTAATGAAAAGTACTTACTACTCGATTCTGTGAAAGGGGTGCTGACGTTGTCAAGGAAAAAGAGAATCAGATCGCAAGGAAAACAGCTATGAATAAGAACTCATTATCCAAAGCTTCCGTATTCAATGACATTTGTCATGCAGTGGTGATCTGGTCTCCAGTTTCTACACTCTCTCTAGCAGGGCAACGCCTTCCCTTCCGCGCAGCCCTGCAGATCTCGGGCGGCCCCCACTGTTTTCTCCCTGGGGTTCAGGTTCAGCAGAGGGCACATCTGCTTTTCCCACCTGGGGCACCTGGGGTGAGGCTGGGGGCTTTTGCTGTTACTATTTCTCTGACTCCTACCAAAAAACATCAGCGGCGCTTTTGAGACTCGAAATCGTCTAGCTGCTTCTACCCACAGCCTCATCTTTGTCTCCTCCGGGTGAATGTGCTCATCTACAGAAACAGGCACCAGGAGCCACTTGGCCTTAAGACACGGTGCTTTCCCGGCAAAGCAAAACCCAAGCCCTCAGATCCGAGCCACCAGGGCTCCGCAATCCTTCTCTACACCCACCTCCTTACAAACCCTACAGGACAGCGACCTGAGTTCGTTTTCTGACCTTGGCCGAATCGGGACGCGGCAGGACTCCGGCCAGCGCAGCCCAGCAGACCTCCCGGCACCCCGGAGTCTTCATTCCGGGAAACAGGTCCCGCAGTGGCCACGCCTGCTCCCTCGGGCTGGAGCGCACCTGGGGGGCCTCGCTGCAGGGAATCTGGGGCGGCTTCGGCTTTCCCCACTTTCTCTACCCCTCCCTCCGACTGTGCCCACCCTACAAGCCCCGCTCCCACAACGGACACTTCCCGCTTGAGGTCAAGTTCAAGGCCGATTGCAGCAACCGAAGAGCCGGATGCCCGGGTGCAGCCTCGGTGGGCCTCGGCGGGAACAACTGCACACCACCCGGCACACAGAGGCACTCAAACCAAGGCCGAGGAAGCTGCGGTAACCCATCCCATATTTCTCCGCCTTCCTGAGGAACACTCCATTCCAAAGACCGCCAAGAGATTCCCGTCAACAGCCTAGGGGAATGAGCGAATTGAACTATTCAAGCGCTTACCTTGTGATGGTTGTGTCTGTAAATTTCTTGACTAGCTAATGGAAGTAAAGAGAAGGCTGATAAATAAGTCTGACTTCTCTTGTTGATGCGAATCTCCAGAGCTAGCAATTAGGGAGGCCACAATCTCCTCTCTGGAAATGCTCGAACATTTTTTCAGCCGCTGGCCAAATGGAGACCGGGAGGAGTCTGCTCCCGATGATTGACAACAACTCCGACCAGCTGATGCTCGGCAAGTCTCGGTGCCTGCCCTCAATCTCAGCCAATCATAGATCTAGATGGGATCGAGCCTCCTGCACGGGTAATTTGACCTCTCTGATTGCCAACTGAGTGTAGCAGAGCGACGGCAAATTGGACCAGTAGCTGCTCGACATGGCGCCCCGCCCTCCCGAGGTGGCTTGGATCAGAGGTGCCCGGGAGTGTTGGTTGCTTAGGCCAGAGATAACTTGGCTATGACCCAAGAAATCGAGAACAGAACAGCCACGCTTTGGCTTGTGTATAGCGCTTGTACATCTTCCAGTTTTCTTGCAAGTTCTTTGACAAATCACAGAGCACTGTTCTTCGGGCTGCACTAACAGACATTTTGGGATGGCTTGAAACTGTCCTGCCTGCCATAAGGATTTTCATCTTTGTGAAAGAAGCATTGCCTAGGATCTGGAGGTCTTAACTGATTCGGATAGTCAGATAACTGCTCTTAGAATCTTCGGCCAAGTACCGAAGTGGAAGCAAGCCAACAAATAAACAAACGAGTAAAAACTAAATCATGTCAAGAGAGGGAACAGCTGAGGTGTGGAACGAGAACACTGGGGAGCAGATTTTTACACAGGGCACGGAGTTCCACTGAACTAAGGCTGTAACGCCACATTCTAGGGCAAGTCACAGACACAGGAATATTGGCCAATACAAAACAGACTCCCTGTTTTCTTGTGTACACGTTTTGTTTTGATATTTTTAGTCTTAATTGGGTTCTTTTTGGGTTTTTTTTTGGGGGGGGGAGCTCATGAAGTTGGGTGGGTAAGGGAGTGGGGAGGATCTGAAAGGAACTGTAGGAGGGGAAAGAATATGCTCAAAATACACTGTATAATAAAAGTTTTATTTCTAGCCATAAATAAAGGACACTGAGCCTACAATTCGGGTTCTTAGAGAAGCTAAAGAAGAAGGAGAACCCAAAGAAAAACATATAGGCATCCTCCTGAATATTAACCTTCATCAGGCGATGAAAGGAGACAGAGACAGAGACCCACATTGGAGCACCGGACTGAAATCTCAAGGTCCAAATCAGGAGCAGAAGGAGAGCGAACATGAGCAAGGAACTCAGGACCGCGAGGGGTGCACCCACACACTGAGACAATGGAGATGCTCTATCGGGAACTCACCAAGGCCAGCTGACCTGGGTCTGAAAAAGCCTGGGTTAAAACCGGTCTCACTGAACATAGCGGACAATGAGGACTACTGAGACATCAAGAACAGTGGCAATGGGTCTTTGATCCTACTGCATGTAGTGGCTTTGTGGGAGCCTAGGCAGTTTGGATACTCACCTTACGAGACCTGGATGGAGGAGGGTTTTCCTCGGACTTCCCACGGGACAGAGAGCCCTGATTGCTCTTTGGGCTGAAGAGGGAGGGGGAACGTATTGGGGGAGGGGGAGGGAAAGGGGAGGCGGAGGTGGGGAAGAGACTGAAATATTTAATAAAGAAAGAAAGAAAGAAAAAAAAAGAATTAAAAGGACATACAGATCGGAAAAAAAAATAAAAGTTTTAATTAAGATATTATTAAAATTAATGATTAAGTTGTGTTGCCTAGTTGTACCTCCTGGTCCAAGAGCATCTGGAGATCGGGTACATTTAACATTGGTCTATGTAGACTCACAAACTCTAATCATGACTTGAGGATTATGTTGGGGAGAGAGTCAATTTTCATAAAGCTATTGAAATTGGTAGTGGATCTAGCGTACATACAGAAAAGATGCAGATTGACTGTGGCTTGGGGATCCTCACAATGTGCAGCCTGTCTTTGTATCTAGCACCAGATCAAAACACGATGTAATTAACACTTAGGAGCCCTTCATCCTGCCAAGCAGCTGCTGCTTTCTTCCAGAAGCAACCTCTATGCTGTCTTCTAACATAGTAGATTAATTTTGTTTATACACTTAATATGTAGAATCAAACCATAACCTATGCATTCTCCTTTTGTTTGACTGCTCTGGTTCAACAGTTTACTTGTAAGATTCTTTCATGTTGCTGTACAGTTTCAGATCTTCGTATTTTTCAGCTTTATCATAATTGATGCATTTGTTTTTATGATGGGGTCCAGCCCCGTGTGATGTTGAAGTAGTTTTCAGTTCGGAGCTATTATAGTTAGTGCCTATGGTGCACAGGGCCTTGAGTTCCATCCCTGGTACCAGAAAGCGGGCTGGAGATGGCTCAGCACTTAAGAGCACATACGACTCTTCCGGAACACCCTGGTTTGATTCCCAGTACCTATATGTTTTTGTGGGGTAGTTATGATCTGTAACTCCAGGGGATCCAATGCCTCTGGCTCCCAAGGGCACCAGTTCATGTGCACACACCTTCACACAGTCCACGCCCATAGACACAATTAAAAATAACAAAATCAACCTTTTTTTAAAAACAGAAAGAAAAGTAATATCATTTGTATTTGTGACTGTGGAAACTGGGGGAAGAGACGGAGAAAGTGACCTGAGACGGTTTGCGAGTGGTCAAACTGGCACTTAAACAGGCAAGGTCTCCTCATAGCCATGTTTTCAACTGCTGTATCACATACTCTCTTATAAGAGGCAAGTGGGGTGACCCTGAACTCACACTCAGTGTGCAGTGCTCCCCAGTGCCCTTCTCCGTGGAGCATCCTTGACATGCTCCCTACAGTGCTGCCGAAGCATCATCTCATTCTGAAGCCTTGACACACGTGGCTTTTCTTTTAGAGATTCTCTGGTGATTGTTGTCTGTCCTGTTTTGGGAGCTGATGATTGTGCACTGTGTGCACAGGTATAAAGTTGGCCTTTATCAATCTGTGGTCGCAGCAGACCTTTTTATCTCTTGGGAACTGTTTTTTTTTTTTTTTTTTTTTTTTTTTTTTTTTTTTTTTTTT